>NW_015165848.1:672353-685027 GCF_001447785.1 Gekko japonicus | reverse complement strand
CCCCCCCGGAAAATGCCGCTCCTTGGGGACAGGGGACCCTCAGGGACAGCATGAGAAACAAATTAAGGGTCTGCAGCAGGAAGAGGGAATTGGTAGGAATTACCCTACCCCCTTCCATTAGCAGACAATTGAGCCTGGATCCAGCCCTCGGTAATCTTCTGCAACGGGCTGTCAAGCACTTTGGTTACTTGTGCTGAAAAGCTTGATGATTTGTTGTGCTTTGTTTTGTGATTTGGGAATGTTAATCTGATTCTTGTTTTGCCTACTGAACTTTTCTTCTGTCTGCTCCAGGCCAGCCATGGAGGCTGAAGCACTGCCTGCCTTTAGCCTTGAGCAGCACATGGACAAGTACGATGGACCCTTGCAGTACATACTTTGGAGGAGAATGCTGAAATCAGTTGATCCAGGTGAATTTCCTTGCTTGCAACAGGCATAGGAACGGGGGCAGAATCAGAAGCCCCTTAACTTACTTAGACACAGGTGGCAGCATACTAATTCCAATGCACTCTCTTCCCAAAGCTCCTGCACCTCTGACCTTCGATCCGGAATCAGCCCATCCTAACCTGATCCTCTCCAAAGATCTGACTTCGGTGACAGAGAGAGAGAAGCCTTACTGTGTGTCCAGCAGCTCCAGCCGTTTCCTCAAGTGTGTGAATGTGCTGGCCAGACAGTCCTTTGAGAGCGGGAGGCATTACTGGGAGGTCTGGGTGGGCAACAAGGCCAAGTGGGACCTAGGAGTGGCAGCCGGTTCCATAGATCGGCGAGCGAAAGTCAGGCTGTGTCCTGAGAATGGCTACTGGGCTCTGAGATTGCGGGACAACTCTGAATACTGGGCTGCAGCTACCCCCCAGGTGCGCCTTAAGCCCCAGCGTGTGGTGAAAAGGGTGGGTGTCCTTTTGGACTGCAGGGAGAGCAAGGTGGCCTTCTACGATGCCGAGGACATGTCCCATCTCTTCACTTTCCGTCAGGCTGCGGCCTGCAAGTTCTACCCTTTCTTCAGCACTTGCTTTAGTGATGGCAATAAAAATGCAGAGCCCATGAGAATCTGCCATCTGAGCCTCTAAGGTTGCCTGGTAGCCTTTCTGCCCGCAGACCACATCCGATTCTATTCACCAGGACCTTGGCGTCTGCGATGGGAATCCTTTTTTTTGTCTTGTATCTTTGTCTAGAATAAGAAATGCTTGCTGGGGAAACACCATTATTTACTTTCTTGCTCTTCTGCTGGTGGTGTTTTGCACCCATAATGTAGAATCCATCCTCTGAATCTGAGTTGTGATTAACCAGTTCTGAGATCCTTCTGGTTTAAAAAAAAAAAAAATTCATTTTATCAACCAAACACTTTCTCGAATAAGCCTTAACAACAGCAGAGACAACCGATGGTAACATGATGGACTATACTGGAATAGAATAGGGAAAAAATGGTTTCAGAAAATTTAAATAAATTAGATGTAATTTAAATGAAGGCAATTTAAATCAGTTATCCAGATCTGCTGTACTTTCCTCTGATAATGTTCTGTTCTTTTAATGTACGAAAAAGACTTAATATCTATTGGGTTTGCTGCTGGTCATTCTTCCCCCTTCCCTCTGCTTAGGAAAGGGGGAACTAAACCTGAAGTCAGCATTCAATCACTGCACCATGTTGACCTGATTTTGTATTTCTGTGGGGAAATGGGGGTGGGGTAGAGAAGTATGTTGGGAGGGGGGGGAGAAGTCGTGGGAGAAGAGAAATGTCTTCTTAGAGTACTCAAAGGCCCTGGAACGGATACCGTAGAAGGGCACACAATTGGCTGTTTTGCATGACCTAACTCTTTGCACTTGGAGCTTATGAAACAAAATCCAGAAGTGCAGGATACATGGTGCAAAATGAACTGCTCAAGCAAATTGTGGCAGCAGCTCAGGTCAATTGCATGGAATAGCAAACACAGTCCTTCATGCAGATAGATATAGATGGGGCTGGAAGCAGGGAGGGAAGGAGGGAGACAGTATTCTGTATTCCATGCAGCCTTTCACATGGGGAAGCCTATCCCCTTCTGGATGAGAAGCAAGGCCCTGCATCTTGGGGGCATACTTGCAAGTTCTTACAGAATGAAATCCAGTGACTGCTGTTCAAGCTGCCTGCACTGACAAGCTCCTGGAGAATGCAGCTCTACCCCATACTGGTATAGGGATGTAAAAGGCCTTTCCCATGTCAGCATGCACAAGGCTGTTGAAGCAGTAGTTAGTTGTCCTTCTTAACATACATAATCTTCGCCACATCAAATTTTAAAAAATTACCTCTACCCATTCTCCAGGAGTTTTTAGTTTCACAAGCTTTCCTTTGGTTTCCACAGTTTTACGGAGGTGTGTATAACACTCAATAAATCAGTATTTCATCTAGTGTTGACATGAAATAATTTCTTCATGTGAGAAGAGCAATTTCCTTCTGTTAAAATGTTTTTCTCAGCAGGTATATGAGCTGCTGTTCCCAGTGTAGGGTACCAGTTGTCCAGCAGAGGGCTCCGCCTGTCAACAGAATGTGTGAATTGTTCGCATCAATGCTGTAACAACTGATAACATGCCTACCATATTCTTAGCTGTCTGGAATATTATGTCATTAAACAGCCTTTCTTTATCAGGTTTCAAGCAGCTGGAAAGACTAATCAAGTGGATGAGGTGGTTTGCTAAGCTGTATAACATTGAGCTTTGCTTTCTTGTTTGTTGTTTCCTTCCATACTAGTATAAACAAAGTAATGATGAGGATGAGCTGTGAACAAACATTTTCCCTGGTTCAGTCAGTGCCACAAATTCACTGGGATGCCTTTCGCAAGGCATACCTTCTCAGGCCTAGGTCCAGCAGGCAATGGATGAAGTAGTCTGGACAGTACCACTTTGATGTAGCAAGTAGGGGCCCATATGATATAGCATTCGTGCTTCTGAAACATCTGCACCTTGAAACCTAGCATGTCAGGGGAAAGGCTAGTGTTCTGTGTGCAAGGGTGGCAGGGAGAAGACATTCATTCAAGTGAAGCCCATCCAATCACTGGCCCAATCTTCAGGTCGCATGTACAACATAGGAATAGTAAAACTAGCTTAATTACAGTCATGTTGTATGTGAAACCCTTTGGATCCTTTAGAGTACACAGTGATACTTGGCCTTTATATATTTATACCCACTTAGCTGCCTTAGACTTTGAGATCTAGGAATGCAACAGCTCTTGAAATGCCATTTTTACAGTCTTATTCCTAACACCCTCTATAGATTCCCATATTAGACAAGGAGCTAAGGAGAGTGATATGTGAAGCTCAGATCTTCTTCGTGGTCTCTGTGCATCACACCTCTGGGATATAGTGCGCCTGCGCTGACCCCGATCAGTATAATGGAAAGCAAAAGGGGTTTTCGCGCCCGCTCCCCGGTCATGTGCCGGGCTCCACTGTGCATGACCAAGGGAGGGGCACGACGATCCCGCCAGTTCTCTTCTGACCGCCCCGCTGGTAGGACTCTCTCCACTTTGGTCGATAAAACTATTTCTTTTTGGCCTTTAGGCCTCGTTTTATTCTAGTTTAGTTAGGAAAGTATTTCAGCTAGATAGTGTTTTTTGGACTTGTTTCTCTACTCCCCTCCCTCCGGTCTATGGCTGCTCGGTAGGGTCTTTAAATGGCGCTGAAAGTGCAGCAGTAAGATGCCCCCCCCCCGATAGACATTCCCTTTGCCTTTTATGCCTGGGGAAAACGCACCAAGTAGACTCTTGCGCCCATTGTTCCAAGTTTTTCAAACAGACCAGGAAGAATCGGGCAGCTAGACTTCAGGTGGCGCTGATGGAAGTCGCGCTCTCGCTGGTGATGCCCTCATCTCAGGAGACGTCCGGGCATGCCTCGATGTCGACGCCCACTTCGGAATCGACAGTCGCCTTGTCTTTGCCATTGACCTCCATCGATGCAGTAAAATTGGTGCTGAAGTGCCCGATTCAGGCACAGCAGTCCAAAGCCCATACTCCTTCCAAAAAACGTAAGGAGGGCTAGGACGTTCAGCTTATCAAACTTAAGAAGCACAAGAAAGGCTCTCTCGCAGCCGCTTCGCTTGATTCAACAAACCGAGGGCAGCTACAAGGTGCACTTCTGTCACCTTCGTTTCGCCCCATCCCGTCCCCTGACTCCGACCAGGAGCTGGACTTGACCCAGGTTCCTTGATCCCCCGATGTCGAGAACCTGCAATAAGACCGAAGGACACATGTGTTCGTCCCTTCGCCTCCGTTCATCCCCGATGATCAGGATCGATCGCCGACGCCTCTTCAGCCACTGACCTGGAATCAGCGGCAGTGGCAATACCTGTACGGGGCTTATCTGTTTTCGGAATCGATGCCATAGCTTCCTCCACGTCCCCCCATAGAGTGGGATCGCCAGTCGTCGTCTTCCAGACTTTCTCGGTACTGAGATCCCTCCCCGGCACCGGAGTTCGTTAGACCTTCAACCGATAGCTAAAGGCTCCAGTCTCCAGTCGTCAGCACTGAAACCTTCTATAGATCAGTTGGAGTCGTTACCTTCGATGCCAATCCTTCAGACAATGTTCTCTGAACCTTCAAATCGCTCCAGCTCCCCTAACTCTCACTCGGATTAGGAGAGTTCACACCCACCGCTAAAGCCGTCCCTGCCGCAGCAAGTGGAGGTCGACCTCCCTATTTCGCCGTTGGAGGACGTTAAGCCTTACGGGGACTTTGTCAAACGAATGGCACACACGTTAGCTCTACCCACCATCCAGCCTCTTCCGACAGTCACAGACTCGGTCTTCGACATCGTCCAGATTGACACGTCGAAATCGGTCGCCCTTCCTATGACTTTGATCCTTTTGCAAACAGCCAAAGCTCCTTGGGCTCATCCTTCATCCATCTCAATGTCCAATAAGAGGTTGGATCATATGTACAAGATCCAAGAATCGGGGGCCTAGGGGTTACACCTCCTACAAAACTCCACAAGGGAAAACCGTGGACCAAGCAATGGTACAGCAGACCCTCGTCAAAATCTTCTGAGCCACACTGACAAAGGTCCCCTAGTCTTTCGTCTCGTCCTTATGGAGGAAAACCCAAGTTTTCGTCTACATCCCAATCTAGACCCAAAACCACTAAGAATCCCAAACAGAGTCTTTGACTCCTACCTCCTCCCCTCGTTCCCTACGCGCTTGTCTCCTCACCTGTTGACTTGGAAGCTTATTACAACAGACCTATGGGTCCTGTCAATAATCAAATCGGGATACCTCATAGAGTTTTCCTAAATCCCTTCCTCTACCCACGTCGTTGTCACACTACCTTCAGTCGTCCTCCTGGAAGAGGTTCAAGCCCTTCTCAGCAAAGGTGCTATAGAGCCAGTACCCGTAGCCTGAAATCTCATGGGCTTCTGTTCTCATTACTTTATGGTACCGAAATGGGATGGAGGCTTACGCCCCATCTTGGACCTCAGGAAACTGAACTCTTTCATCATATACAAAAAGTTCCAGATGACAATGTTACAGTCCATTCTTCCACTCCTAAAGCCAGGGACGTGGATGGTGATGTTGGACCTCAAGGACGCCTAATTTCACGTCTTCATCCACCCTGCCCATCACGGTTTCCTCTGTTTTGCGGTGGGCAATTGTCATTTCCAATTCAAAGCCCTTCCGTTTAGACTGTCCTCGGCCCCTTGGGTCTTCACGAAGGCTATGGTGGTCGTGGTAGCACACCTTCGTCTAAAGGGAGTCCAGATATTTCCCTCTATAGACAACTGGTTACTGGTAGCAGACTCACCCATGTCAACCTAACCTTGTCCATCCCTACATCTTTAAGCATCAAGGTGAACCTGCAAAAGTCAATGCTCCTTCCCACCAAAAGAGTGCAGTTTATAGGAGCTATCCTGGACTCTGTCGTTTGCAAGGCCTTCCTCCCTCCCCAAGGAGCAAGGGACATTGTCGATCTAGTGACTCGATTTCACAAGACCGGGCATGCCACGACAAAACAAATCCTGCAGCTCTGGTTCCTCCACAGGTTTCACCCACAGAGTCAACCCCAATCCCTTCGTCTTGTCTCCCCACCGACTGTTCTGGGCTCTCTGCTTTGGTAGACAGATCCTGCAAATCTCCTAGCAGGAGCCCCATTTCATCTGCCCACGTCAACACGTTGACTACTGATGCGTCACTTTGGGGATGGGACGCACATCTCAAGGGATGTCAGGGCTTGATGGGAATCCCATGTAGCCCACCATCACATCAATTTTCTGGAATTGCTGGCAGTGCAGTACGCACTCAGGTCTTTCTGACACCTGGTGGCCCAACAGGTGGTCACGGTCCTGATGGACAACACAACAGTCCTGTGTTGTATCAACAGACAGGGAAGTACAATATCCAGGGGGCTATGTCGGCTAGCCCTGGAATTATGGGACATGTGTCAGTCATGGAACATGTTCCTGAGAGCCACCCATCTACTGGGGGCGTTGAACATCCAAGCGGACTTCTTGAGCAGAGGAGGTGTATCGGAGCACAAGTGGGAGCTCAATTTGATATATCTCCAACCGATCTTTCACCTCTGGGGCCATCCAGAGGTGGACGTGTTCGCGACATGCAGCAACAGAAAATGCCGTCTGTTCTGTTCCAGAGCGGGGACAGATCCCCTGTCTCTTGGTGATGGTCTTCTGGTCACGTCTTCACGTGTTCCTCTGCCCTCTGATTCCTCTAATCTCCAGAGTACTAGTCAAGCTAGTGCAGGAAAAGCTGTCTCTTAGCGACCCCGTGGTGACCCCGGCAACATTGGTTCTCCCCCCAGCTGCAGATCTCCTCCTCGCAGGGAGAGGGCAGATACTGCATCACAATGTGCAGCTTCTCAAGCTCACAGTTTGGAGGATCCTTTTCGAGCAGAGTGGAGGGACCTCAGTAGGGCAATAATGTCATAGAGTCCACCCTCCAAAGCAGCCATTTTCTTCAGGGGAGCTGATCTCTGGAGTTTGGTGATCAGCTGTAATTCCAGGAGATCTCCAGAACCCACCTGGAGGCTGACAGTACTAACCTGAGGTAAAATGTCAGTAAGGAATATGGCTCCATTTTTGCAGCCCATTGGTTCCTGCTTTTTATTGTTGGAAGGCAGGTTAGAGATGCTTTTCAGGGTTACGGGGGGCGGTATGTCTTTAGCTGCAGTAAAAACAAGTCTTGTGGTACTCTAAAGGTTAACACGCTTAGGCTAGATTCTACCATCATGAAATAGATTCCCAGTTGGTATATATATTTATGTGCTTACATGCACAGAAGAAAGAAATAGGAATAGTGGGTTAATGAAAGGCAAGTGGATTAGCTTTTGACATTTTAATGCAAAACCAAGAAGGATCCAAGATAAGCACAGTGATAATTCACAATAGCTGTAATTAGCTACAGCATACTCTACCTCAAAAGGTGCTGCACTGCTACTTTTTGATAGCGCTGGGGAGGGGAAATCTTTAGCATCCCCCCGCCATCAAATGGAGGATTGTGTTTGCGCTCCATGACCCAGAGATTTTGCTTGTTTTAGTTTTACTGATTAATGGGGAGAAAGAAAGTTAAACCCAGCTATCAAAGCTTTATAGATAGATTGCATCAGTGTCCTCCCCAAATGATGGCCGCCAGCCTTACGAAGAGTACGGTTCCTCTGCTCTGGCACTTAAAAGACCCAACCTTCCCCACTGAATTGTAGCTCTGTTTAGTGAATCGGTCAGTGTGCAATAGTAATCGATACATATCTGAATGAGTAAAGCTTATGGGCAGAATCAAGGCACTCAACCATTCCTCCATCTACTGCACATGCGGGCACCTACCTTCCTTCCTCCCAGGTCATTCCGTCGCCCAGATTGGCTTATTTCTATCCTTGGAGCCCAAGGTGGAGTAGTACAGCTGGGGGCAGAGCTTGTGAGTAAAAGAGAAGTAGCAGGTAGAGGAAGGATTCAGCATCCCCCTCCTGGCCACCTCTTTCCTGCTGGAATTTGTCTTCACCTATGCTTTGCATCTGTAACCCAGGTCTGAAGGCTTCAATGTGCCACTGTCCTGTCGAGCTCCATCCCTCCCCTCCCTAGAGCAGTTTTGTGCTAGAAGACAGCCCAGCTGAGTGGTGGCTGCAGGCACCACTGGATTACATGGATAGATGCCGTTTGCACACAGCCCAGCTGAGTGGTGGCTGCCTGCAGGCACGACTGGATTACATGGATAGATGCCGTTTGCTGCTCAGTGGCTGGTTTAGGGCACTTGTTTCGTGGTGCTCAAAAGCCTTTTGACCATCTCTTGGAAAGCAACAAATAAACGGAGTCACATAATTCTCAGGAATGTAGCAAATACTGCTCTAAAAGGCCTAATTCTGTAATTTGTTTAGGTTCCTAAGAGTGGGTTTCAAGTGTCAGGTTTGGACTCTTGTCAGGGCTGATTTAACACTTGGGGAAGCTGGCTGTATCAACCCCTGGCTAAGAAGCATGTCTGTCAACAGCCTTCCAGAGGGGGAGATTAGGCAGGAGCCTTGCTGGGGCTTATGTCTTTCAGCAAGGCGGGTGGATCCAGGCCCAGCTGGCAAGACACACATCTTCACTGGCAGAAGCCAGCAACTTTGGGGGTTGAGAAAACGCTTGAGGAGGGATTTGTCATGGTTATCTAATCCGGCTGCAGTCAGGGATCGCCAGTGTTATATTATCGTGCCCTCTGGCACTGAGTGAGGCAGACCTCTTATTTCTCAGAAGCTCAGCTATCTGGGTTAATGTTCCAGAAAGGCCAAAATGCTTTGTGAAAAGAATGCTGTTTCTAGTGTGCAAGTACAGCCCAAACAGAATGGGTGTCTTTTGAAAATATATATGCAGGTCTCACTCTTCCCCCCCTTTGAAATTTAGCCATTGAATCAGCTACGTTGGTGTATGTGAATGCTGTTAGCATATGTTTGGTTACTCGGTGCATGGTTTTGCACAACTGTGTTTTAGTAACAGCCTGGAGGTGAAGAAATAGGCAAGCTGGCAGCAACTGGGATCTAAGAACCACAGAGAGAAACAGGGATTTCCACAGGGTACCCAAGCTCTGAGCTCTGACAACTCAAAAATCCCTGTCAAGAACCTCTCCTGGTGTTTGGAAGTCGTTTGTCAGCTGGCCCTGCTCACAATTTCTTACCTTAAATTGCATTTTTAGCAGCTGAGATTTTTCCACTGGGTGGGGAGAAGGGTATGTAAAAAATTTAACATACCAAGAATGCACAGTCCAAGCAGATGGCATATGCAGCCTGCAAGAACCAAGTTACCTTTCCCCTCATTCCCTTACTGTGCAAAACTTGCTGGGCCTCTGGAATTGGTGTGTTTGCATTTGAACAACTGGGACTATTCTTCCATTTCAGAATCTAAGAGGAAAACATTCATTTGAAACAAGAAATATTTTGCTTGCCAATGTATTTTATCCTAAAACATGCAGTGAGATACATTTCAACATGGGCTCATGGGATATGCATCTAGTCTGCATTTGTTTATTTCTCACATCTCTAGACTTCTAGCTTGAGGGGGAATGTGACTAAAAATGATGGAGGAGTATAAAATTATGCATGGTAGGGAGAAGGGTGAGAGAAAGAAAGCTTTCTTCCTCTCCCAGAGTAGTAGAAATCACAAAATGAAATCATTTGGCAATAGATTCAGGACAGATAAAATAATTTCACTCAGTGCATAACTTGTGGAACTGGCTGTCACAGGATGTCATAATGGCTACAATCTTAGTAGGCTTTGAAAGGAGATCAGATACATTCCTGGAGGAGTGGTCTCTTAATAACTGTTAGCCATGAGTGCTTAAGTAGAACCCCCATCATGTTCAGCAGCAGGGCCCTACTTGTTGGGTGACAACATAAGAAGAAGGATTTGGCTTCTGGGCTCCTTCCAGGACACCTGTTTGGCCTCTGACTAACATCAGCTCTACAGGATCTCTGGCAGAGAAAAGTGTTTCCCAGTTGTTGTTGTTCAGTCGCACAGTCGAGTCCGACTCTTCGCGACCCCATGGACCAGCTCCCACCAGGCCTTCCGGTCTTCCGCTGTCCTCTGAAGTTTGCTCAATTTCATGTTCGTTGCATCTATGACACTGTCTAACCATCTCATCCTTTGCCGTCCCCGTCTTCTTTGACCTTCAATCTTTCCCAGCATCAGGGTCTTCTCCAGTGAGTGCTCCCTTCTCATTTGGTGGCCAAAGTATTTGAGCTTCAGTTTCATTATCTGGCCTTCCAGGGAACAGTCAGGGTTGATTTCTTTTAGGATTGACTGATTTGTTCTTCTTACAGTCCAAGGGACTCTCAAGAGTCTTCTCCAGCACCATAGTTCAAAAGAATCTATTCTTCGGCGCTCGGCCTTCCTTATAGTCCAACTCTCGCAGCCATACATGACTACTGGGAATACCATTGCTTTGACCATGCGGACTTTTGTTGGCAGGGTGATGTCTCTACTTTTTATCATGCTGTTTAGGTTCGCCATCGCTTTCCTCCCAAGGAGCAGGCGTCTTTTAATTTCATGACTGCTGTCACAGTCTGCGGTGATCTGGGATCCCAGGAACGTGAAGTCTGTCACCACTTCCACGACTTCCCCTTCTATTTGCCAAGGAGTGATGGGGCCGGATGCCATGATCTTAGTTTTTTTGATGTTGAGCTTCAAGCCCACTTTTGCGCTCTCCTCTTTTACCCTGAGCAAGAGGCTCTTGAGGTCCTCTTCACTTTCAGCCATTAGAGTGGTATCATCTGCATATCTGAGGTTGTTGATCTTTTCCCCAGCAATCTTAATTCCCGCTTGTGATTCATCCAGGCCAGCATTTCGCATGATGTACTCTGCATATATATTAAATAAGCAAGGTGACAGTATACATCCTTGTCGTACTCCTTTTCCTATGCTGAACCAATCAGTTGTTCCATATCCGGTTCTAACTGTCGCTTCTTGGCCCTTATACAGGTTTCTCAAGAGACATGTGAGGTGGTCTGGTACTCCCATCTCTTTAAGGACCTGCCATAGTTTGTTGTGATCCACACAGTCAAAAGCTTTAGCATAGTCAATGAAGCAGAAGTAGATATTTTTCTGGTACTCTCTTGCTTTCTCCATAATCCAGCGAATGTTGGCAATTTGATCTCTAGTTCCTCTACCTCTTCGAAACCCAGCTTGTACTTCTGGTAGTTCTCTATCCACGTACTGTTGAAGCCTAGCTTGTAGGATCTTGAGCATGACCTTGCTAGCGTGTGATATGAGTGCAATTGTGCGATAGTTTGAACATTCCTTGGCATTGCCCTTCTTTGGGATTGGAATGTATACTGATCTTTTCCAATCCTGTGGCCACTGTTGCGTTTTCCAAATTTGCTGGCAAATGGAGTGCAGAACTTTAACAGCATCCTCTTCTAAGACTTTGAATAGCTCAGCTGGGATACCATCACCTCCACTAGCTTTGTTGTTAGCAATGCTTTCTAAGGCCCATTTAACTTCACATTCCAGGATGTCTGGCTCGAGGTCAGTGATTATACCGTCGTGGTTGTCAAGGACATCGAGGTCTTTCTTGTATAGTTCTTCTGTGTATTCTTGCCATCTTTTCCTAATCTCTTCTGCTTCTGTTAGGTCCCTACCGTTTTTGTCCTTTATCATGGCCAGCTTAAAGAGCCCCGAGCGCTTTAACCTTTCCTCATGGGGAAAGTGTTCCAACCCTTTTATCATTCTAGTTGCCCTTTTCTGCACTTTTTCCAGTGTTATAATATCCTTTCTGAGGTGTGATGAACAGAACTGCACACAGTATTCCAAATGAGATTGCACCATTATGATACCGAAGTTTGAATCTCTTGAGTATGCAGGTACACTATCCTGGTAATGTAGAGAACTATAAGATAGACATATGGAGAAAGGCTCTTTCTGTGAGTTGTTGTGTTAGGGTAGCTGAACCCTTTAAACAACTTAGATCTTTTGCTAGATAACTATACTTTTTCTAGATAACTGTATACTCGAAATACACAGTATTAATAGTGTGACTGGTGGTGACTATTGACCAATAATGCTGGGCTATCAAGACACTTGATCTACCCTGTTATGGGTCTTCTACCTGGGGTGACTCAGCATGACTCATTTATTTATTTATTTATTTATTGCATTTCTATCCTGCCCTCCCTGTGAACCGGCTCAGGGCGGCTCACATTTATTAGCACCACGTTAAAACAATCATACATTAAATAGTTAACAATTTAACAATTTAGTGCTCGCAATGGTGGTCGTTCCTTCAGTAAATTAAAGGTGGCGTGCTGTAGAATGTAATTCTAAAATCCCGATTCAGTGGTATTCCGGCCTCCCACAACGCTGTGGCTCGATCTCCATGCAGGGCCAGCCCTCTACCATAGATGTTACTAGTAATAATAGTTGGTGGTAGTGGTGGACAGTTCCTAGTTGAAAGCCTGGTGGAAGAGCTCCATCTTGCAGGCCCTGCGGAACTGTACAAGGTCCCACAGGGCCCTGATCTCTTCCGGGAGCTCATTCCACCCTGAAGGATGATGCACAGATGATGACTTATCTCCTAAAAGTGTAATGTGTACAAAAAGTAGCTAATTTGTATGGAAGATACCCCCCCCCTTTATGTCAGGATACAGGATGATCTTGACAGGCTGGAAAAGTGGGCTAAAACAAATAAAATGAATTTCAGTGGGGATAAATGTAAAGTTCTGCATTTAGGTAGGAAAAATCAAATACATAAT
>NW_015165848.1:571205-672268 GCF_001447785.1 Gekko japonicus | reverse complement strand
TTCTGGATTTGCGACAAGGGCAGCCCCATGTAGAGAGTGTTACAGTAGTCTAAACTCAAGGTGACCTTCACATGGATCACTGTAGCCAGGTCGTCGTGGTCGAGGAAGGGAACCAACTGCCCAATCAGCTGAAGATGGCAAAAGGCCGACTTAGCAGTGGCTGCCACCTGGGCCTCCATTGTTAAAAACAGAAAGGAACTGGGAAGAGAATGTTGGTGGCTGGATCCATCTGAGATATTCAATACTGGAGGTCAGAGTTAAGTGATTTCAGTAAGTCTATAGATTTGTCTATTCTGTTCTTATATATCACTAATACTGTTCTCTGTCTCCCTTGGCAGGCAGGGGTGGAGGATGTAATGCAAATATGTCAGGGAACAGGGTAGACTTCAATGTCAAGCTTGTGTTGACAGTGAGGTGATGTAGGGTAACAGTACTTCCTATCCACAGTTACAGGCAATCATACCAATTGGAACAATGTGTGTAACACTGGTGACAGGGAACAAGCTCCTCTTTTGCTGCCTTTTCTCTCTAAGGAGGTGAAGACATTAGTCTGTGGTCACTGCTTCCAAACAGAGGCTGTAATGAACCTTGACAGGAGCTGGTCTATGGCAGACAAAGCAGGACCAGAGAAGTACAGAGAAGCAGGGTCACAGCCACACTGTTCCCCACACAGTCAAAGCCTGAAGGCAACTGATTCCCTTGCCTTTTTACAGCAAAGGTGCTGTATGGATATTTTCAGCCTGCCATGCGCTAGGTGGTTATCTGTTTTCACCAAGTTCTGGTCTGTGTAGGGGTGTCTGATGAGCTGCGCAAGCCCTCTCGCCTGCTGCTTTTGGCTCTGAAGAAAGAATGCACTTGTTGGGAGTGACTCTTTGACGACTGTTTATTTGGTTTTTCCTCTTCACGCTCTCTTTGTTAGTTTCTTGTCTTCCAAGAACCACCTTCCCATGTGTTGACGACAGCTCCGACCCATGGGCTGCTCTTTCCAGGACCTCGAGGCACTGTGAGCTCCAAAGCTCTCCCACCACCCAGGGTGGTTTGCACAGGACTCAAGTTTTGTTCATCCCGTTTTTGTCTCTGGATGTCCTGGAACAGAGCAAGCTCCCTTACGGCCTGCTGGCTGCAGATGAAATGAAAGCAGAACAGCAAAGGCGGTTGTTTGTTTGAGATTGCCTGCTGGGAAAGGAAAAAAAAAGTTCCTGGGGATATTTTGTCAATGTCCAGGCCATAAGAAAAGGTGAAGACAGTGTAATTCAATGAGGAAGCTGGCTGACCCACACATATGCTGCAGTTGGACTAAACAGCAAATCTAATCTCCCTTGAAGAGGAAAAGAGATCATGTTCCAGCCCAATAATGATACAGGTTAGTGACTGTTCTTGGATTATTGCAATTTATTTATTTATTTATTTATTTTGGGGGGGCCCACCCCCGAAGGGGATTTTTTTTTAATTGCATTTTATATAAGGACTACAAACTACAATGAAAATAGGGGAGGGGAACTACATTTAAGGAAAAAGAAAAGATAACCACTACTAACTAAAAACCCAAGAGAGGAGATCATCAAATCAGCTTGTACAAAATGCCATCCCTTAAAACGCTAACAATTTTATGAACTTAGTCAGATATGCTCATATAACTTTTAAATCTTAAATTTAGCTGTTGGAAACAGACCCCCTAAGCATCTCAATAGTAACAACAGTATTTTCAAAGGCACAATTCAGAGTCCTTCAGCCTTCATTTTTTTTTGTCCTGTCTTTTCCGCAGTTTATAAGGACTTTTAGGAGCCGCTGCCCCTTTCTCAGACAGAAGACCCCGAGTCCAGCTCGCCACTGGACTTACTGTCCTTTTCCTCTTTATCCACCTCCTCTGGCTCACCCACCTGGATTCTCAGAAAGTCCCATGCTTTGGAAACAGAGTCAATCTTTTCTTTTTTGTCCTGAAGTTTGAAGGTTACGCCCTCTGGATATAACCACCAGTAGCTAATTGCATTTGTTTGAAGAAAAAGAATTAAATCTTTATATTTCTTTCTCCTTTGTCTTATTTCAAATGGGATATCTTTCAGAATCCTGATAGTACTGTCCCCAATTTTCAAGGGGGTCCCCGCCGTTGCTCTCAGGATACAATCCCTCATGTGCCTCTTTGAGACTCTCATTACTATTTCCCCAGGCAGATTATTCTTCTTTATGTATACGGAATAGAACCTGTAGGCCACATCCATTTCGCTCATGAGACAGTCCGCCTTCAAATCTGTCTCTGGGGCCAATGCTTCGCTCATCAGATTATTGCAATTTATTTCTCTTTTGAAAAGGGATGGGAAAGTGCAAAATACATATTACAACATTATGTTAAGGGCTGATTCGCACATGCATATTTATTGATGACTGAAGCATGATGACTTGCTTGTGTGAATATGTTCTTTAGCCCTGTAGACAGAACTTTCATATTCCAAAATGGCATTGGCCCAATGTGCAGTGTGGGATAATTTCCTCCCATGAGTCTTTACCCCTGAATCTTAGCTGGGGTGGAATGGCCTGTTAGTTCAGTGAGAAAGTTTCCAGTGGGTCACTGACCTGAATAGTTGCTGGTGGCCATGAGTGAACTGAGCTGCAGGGGCCACTCAGTTTGGAACTGGCCAATGGCAATGGCTGTAGCCATTCCAAACCCAAAAGCAGGGGAGGGGACCTTATCTGGCTTGGACCAGAGGTGGCAATGGGCTAACCTAAACCCATCATTGGTCACCACAGCCTGAGTAGGTGTCAAGCAGCTCCACCACCAGGGCCACTCAGTTTGCTCCAGGGATGTTTGGATGTTTCAGTCTACCTCCTGAACATTAGGTCACCTGAAAAAGCACTGCTCTGGATGCTTCAACCCTCTGGAATCAGGCTGATGGCTACAAGCAGGGGTCATTTCATAGACAAAGAGGTGCAGGAGCTTATTAGTATAACTTATTTGCTGAACTGTTTTGGATTGCTAGCTATTGGGGGGGGGAACGTGCAGATCTGCCCTCACAGAGGAGGGAGAGCTTGTACCTGAAGACAGATGGGGGGCGCTCTGCAACTTACCTGGCTGCTTCTTGCTCCTCGTGGCATGACTGAGGGCTGCTGGGAACAGGGGGCAGGGCTTGTTGCATGTGCCCACCTCCTGGGCTCCTTACTGCCGAGCTCCACTCCTGTGCACTCCTGCAGGAAATGACCCCTGGCTACAAGGCTTGTGGACATTTTGGAAATGACACCTTCTTTGAGGAATTTCCTTTTTAGGGAAGCCAATCAGGCCACTGCTTTTTTTAGCTTTTGGGAGCTAGTTACGTTGTGGCTCAGGACTCCTTTGAACTAGGGGACACTGAAATCACTTCAGACACCGTGCATTCAGCTGAGAACTCAAGGTATGTATGCACACAATGGTTGCCTCTTATAGTATGACAAACAGCTTCAGAAGGAAATAATTTTCAGTGGAACTTGGGTGGGAGTTATATTGGAGCCTTTCTTTGCCTGCCACTTTTCTGCTGCAACTTGCCCCTGGTTTTATCACTCCTAGGGATTACAGTCACACATTTGTGAGGGTTAACACATATCCAGAATCCTCTTCCAACTCCCTTAGATCATGTGAAAAGAAATTTTAAAAAGCAGCCTTTGGATACTTCTCAATGGTAGTCAGTTTCCTCGTTTCCCCTCTCTGCTTCTTCTTGTTGATGACCTCCCATTTGCCTCAGACCAAAACTGCATGAACACTGTAAAGTGCAGGAAGATTGAAATGTGATTTTAAAGCACTGTCTTCCTACAAAGCCCTCAATTCAGACACCCAGTACAAGTGCATTTGTTTTTCACCATCAGAAACCTGATACTCATACATTTAGAACTGCCTTCTTGTTTTTCAGATGGGTGGCCATATTAGTCTGTTGTGGCAAAACAAAAGGGGAAGCCCAGGGGTAACTTAAAAAAGACTAACAAATTTATTCCAGCCTGAGCTTCTGTGAGTCAGAATTCACCTCTTCAGATACTCTGGCTCAAGAAAGCTCATGCTGGAATAAATGTCTTTAAGGTGCTGCTGGACTTCTGTTTTGTTTTTCACACATGTACATATGGACAACAGGAGAGGAGCTGAAAAGTGACGGAAGTGGTAGGTGTGAATTTGATGCTAACTGTTCCCATCCCAGCTTTCCTCCTAATTTCCTCTGCCTCTTTGTTCCAAGGCCTTCCTCTTTCAGTTACTTCAGGTTGTTTGAAGGAGAGTTGCACTAAAAGCAGACCTCCTGTGGGACAGAAACAAGAAGATTGGACATTTTGTCCATAGAACATCATGTCAGTTCCCTATGGCAAAAGAACAATGCTAAAAAAAATACTGAAAGTATGTTTTAGAAAATTAAAAGTGGTTCTAGTTTTCACCAAACTTCAATAAAAAGGCAGTGCTTACCTTTAATACATAGTTATTTATAACATGCACTAAAAGGTACTGAAAATGTTTTGATATACGAGACATAATTCAGTGATAATTCTGCATTTAAGTTTCAGGCTAAACGATGAAGTGTGATTGGAGACATGGAAAACCAGTTTTTAAAAGTGTGGCGTACTTTATGTCAGTACGGTGCCTCAGAAGGATTCATTCCAACTCCCACCATGCACCTCTTCTTTGATTCACTGAATATGCCCTTGACTCATCCACCTCCTGTGCAAGGAAGAGACTTGAATTGAAAGAGAATGCACTCTGGGTCAGGAGGGGAGGAAGCACATTGAAACCCCTGCTGGGGTCACTGTCAGGAAACAAAGTGCTGACTGAGGTTGGGGCTTTTTTTCCAGACTAAAATGTCAAGATGTCCATGTATACATCTGATGGTCATGGGTGAAACCGTAATTTAGATTTTCTCAGATCCAATAGTGAGGTTATAATACACAAAGTATGTTGTGGGTGAATCTGTTCTTGTTATCAAATATTGTATGCACAACTAAAATCCAGGTTTCATAGAGAGTACTACAATTCAATAAAACATTCAGAAACGAGTATCATTAATGCACTTTTATCATATCAACAATATATCTAATTCTCAGTATTGCCCCCTTTTTAATACTTAAAGCCAGAGACTGGAGTCATGAACACATAAGACAAATCTTTCTACAAAGCCGAGAAACCACCAGGGTCACAGAAATACCTGAAATCTAAAAAACAATATACATTGGAAAGGTACTCCCCTAGGGTTGCCAAGACTGGGTTGGAAAATACCTGGAGACTTTGGGGGTGGGCCTGGGAGAGGGTGGGGTTTGGGGAGGAGAGGGGCCTCAGCATGGTACAATGCTATACAGTCCACCATTCAAAGCAGCCATTTTCTCCAGGTGAGCTGATCTCTATCAGCTGAGGATCAGTTGTAAAAGTGGGAGATCTCCAGGCCTCAACTGGAAGCTGGCAACCCTATACTTCTCCAATTAATAGAAGCAGGGGTTTTAATAAGTGAATGTCCTTAGATTTTACTGGCAGTTGCTAGGCAACTGCAACAATATTGCCAGCCTTCAGGCCTTGATTTCTGTCAGTCAAAGGGGGGTAGGTAGGGTCCTTTATAGGGCTGTCTTGGCCTTAGAGGGAGGATTTGCTAGAGCCACCCCTGGCAGCAACCATGAAAGAACTTGCTGCCACGTGATTTGCATGACTCACCCAGGCCCAGCTGCCTTTTACTGTTCAACAGCAGTCAACCCATAAAAGCCAGTGTAGTGTAATGGTTAGCGTTTCAGACTTGGGTTTGCCAGTAATAAATCCCCACTTTGCTGCGAAAGCTCATTGGGTAACCTTAGGCCAGTAACGGACACTCAAGCTAACCTACCGCAAAGGGTTGTTGTGAGGAGAAGAGAATGATGTAAGCTGTTTTGGGTCCCCAGGGTATAAGTGAATATAATAAATATTGGTGAAGATGGTGAGCACATAAAAGGTTGGTAAGTACAAAGGACATAAGGGACAAGGGAGCAGGAAAGGGGGGCTGCCAGTGGAAGAAAAAAAATGAAATAGTGTGGAGAGGAGGATATAGAGGAAAGTGAGGTGCTCCCCCCACAAGTCCTTGCGGGTTCTCACATAGGTTTGCCATCTCCCTGTTTCAGGGGCCCCAATCCACTGCTGGCAAGCTGGCCAGCAGGGGGACCCCACCTCCAAGGGGCCCCACTGCCAGAGGGTAACATTATTATGCTGGGCATATCGCACGGGGGATGCTCTAGCATTTGGCTAAAAACGCTATGGTTCCCTGAAGATCCTGGGAAGCAGCATGGAGCCCCCTGCCAGAAGCCTGGCAACCCTATTCTCACCTCATGCAAATAGACCTGGCCTGGCAGCAGGCAGCACCAAACTGGGCCAGACTTTTCCCGAAGAGAGGCTGCCAGAGAGAGGGAAGAAGATAAAGCTGAAGACATTGGGGCAGATGAAGGTAGGTTGGCTGGCAGGTGGGAAGCGAGAAAAGGGCAGAGGTGGTGGCAGTTGACAGGGAAGGATAAAATAAAACAATTCACCACTTCTTCTTTATGGAAACACATTAAAAACATTTTCCGGTTTGTTTATGACATTCCCTACAATTTTACCTTTTTCCCTAATTAAGCATAAAATAGTCATGGGGGAAAGTCCATTTTCAAAAAACTGAATATCACTTTCAATATCATTTTCAAAATAACAGAATATCAAAAAAACCAAAATGCCACTCTATTGTGTTCATATTACTGAGCAAGCATGGCCAGGCTAAATCTGTGTCTAATTAAAAATGAAAGTGCTGTTGTAATTTTAAAAATATATCCCTTTACCTGTGCCGTTTCTCTTTTGTTTCATTGTTTTCCAGGCTGATTTGCAAATACAATTCCACAAAATGTCAATAACCTTAGTATTAAACTTGCCTCAGTTTTTCTACCTGTGCATATTATTCATCTCTTACAATAAACTAGAACCTTCAAGAGGCAGTGAGGAACCAACTTGTTCTTTTATTATTTTGTTTTTGTTATAACTGATCATATTGTGCCACCTGACATTATCTTCAGCAGACAGGAGAACAAATGATTCTGTGGTTCTTCCTCCACATTAGTTAGGGATCACTGGAGCCTTCCAATGTGTTTCTTCCTGACACCCCCTTGCTTTTTCTCAGAAGAGCAGGAGGCATTACCTTTGTGTCCACAGGAAGCATCCATGTGGAAACAGCTACCTGTACCAATTAGGGTTGCCAGGCCAAACCTGGCAACTGGCAGGAGGGCTGGGGGTGGTTTTACCATAGAATTTCTGGAGATTCCTAGAGCTACCCTTTGTCACTTCCAGGTTCTATCCAGAAGTGATGGCACTTTAAAAAGAAGTTTCTCCCACCATGGCTCTGAGCAGCAGCAGCAAGTAATAGAGCTTGCCAGCAGGAGGATTCCTGCTATAGCAGGAGGCCTGGCAAGCCTATCCATCATATGCGCATGCTTGGCTTGGACCCTCCTAACATTTTGTGGAACTTCCCAACATTTTGTAATTAGACTCAGCTCCCCCACCATGGCAGCCATTTTGTTGGGGGTGCCCACTCCCTGTTCTCAACGCTACAAGGCTGCCCACAGGTTCAACAAGATTGGGGGCCACTGCTTCACACTACAGCAATAAAATGAATCTGTTCTTTTATCAAACCTCCCTGTTATGTAGATTCAGGTGGGCAGCCGAGTTGGTCTGAAACAGCAGAACAAAGTTGGAGTCCAGTGGCACCTTGAAGACCAACAAAGCTTTATTGGAGGTACAAGCTTTCATGTGAATCTGAAGAAGTGTGTGTGCACAGAGAAGCTTATACCTTGAATAAAACGTTTTGGTCTTAAAGGTGCCACAGGACTCAAACTTTGTTCTCCCTGTATGTATGTGTAAATAAGGATAGTTCACTTCCTACCATTAGATGGCAGTATGGCAAAGGCTGGTGCTTGTGTGGTGTGCATTGTGCAATGCTGCCAAAGTATAGTGGTATCCAGTGCCAAACAGGGTGGTGACTGATTTGGCTGAGTCTCTTCTTCAGGTGGAAAGCAAATCTTCCCCTCCTGCTGCTGACGATCAGATGTTGCTCATCCTCCCAGGGTAGCAGAGGAATGTGTGGAACTGATGCCAAGGTCTCACTGTTCCCGCCCTGTGCTTCCCACTGCCATTTTTTTTTCACTTGCACCTCTTTCCAGTGGAATTGCGCTGCACTTCCTTTGAGTGTAATATGTGTTTGTACCACCTCTCTGTCATTCATTGCTTTTATCTCTGGGCCACACCTCTGTTCCTGCTCCTGCCTGATACAAACGTTTGTACAGATGTTCCCTCCTAGTGTTCATATCCCAGTATTTCTTATAGTATCAGATTGTTTGATGACAGATCCATTAAAGCTTTTAATAAAAACTTGAAGCAGCAGCTCCCTGCTGACCATTCCCCTTCCAGATTGCTGGCATAGTTCAGATCCTGAGAGCACCAAATGAATATACACATCGAGGAATCCTGCTTTCTTTGCTCTGGATGGCTGCTTCACTAAAGATCTGGGGAAACGTTTATTTATTTATTCATTATCAGATTTATACCCCACCCGCCCAGCCGCGGCCGGCTCAGGGCGGATTACATAAAAGAATAGAAAACACATGAGTAAGCAATTAAATAGTCCTTAAACCATATAAAACATTCCAACATTAAAAGGTCCTAACATTAATGACACTAATAGGTTATTAAATGACGGCGGTTGACCTTCAGTATTCCATCCTAGTGGTCAGCCCATAGATCTAACCTTTGTGCAGCCGGCATAGGCTGTTCCGGTGGCTTCAGGGAACGGGGTTCTCTATGAGGGGCGGCTCCTAATTGAAGACCTGGTGGAAGAGCTGCGTCTTGCAGACCCTGTGGAACTGCATGAGGTCCCACAGGGCCCTGATCTCCTCCAGGAGCACATTCCCCCAGAGAGGAGCCTCCACGGAGAAAGCCTTGGCCCTGGTTATAGCCAGCCTGGCATCCTCGGGTCCGGGGAGGGACAATCAATGTTGGGACCCTGATCACAGTGCTCTCTGGAGAATATGTGGGGAAAGGCAGTCCCTCAGGTATGTAGGTCCTTGACCATAAAGGGCTTTAAAGGTAAGAGCCAGCACCTTGCCACCCTTTGTCCCCAGCCTTGGAGGAAGGAGCTAAGCCATTGCAAGGCAGGCCCCTGGATTCCAGTGTCAGCGAGGCGGTGGATCAGTAGCTGATGGTCAACTGTGTTGAACACAGCTGACAGGTCCAACAACAACGGCACTGCTGATCTGCCCCGATCCAGATGCCTCCGGAGATCATCTGTGAGGGCTACCAATGCTGTCTCCGTCCCGTGGCCTGGGTGAAAGCTGGACTGGAAAAGGTCTAAAATGAAAGTGTCATCCAAAAAGCTCTGTAACTGAGTTGCCACAGCCCTCTCTATTATCTTGCCCAAATAGGGCAAGTTGGAAACCGGCCAGTACTTCGCCAATTTGGCCGGGTCCAAAGATGACTTTTTCAAGAGAGGACGAACCACTGCTTCCTTGAGTGCCCCCGGGAACAGTCCTTCCAAGAGGGACTTATTAACAATTTCTCTTAGGGCACCTCAAAACCCATTGCGGCCAGCTTTAATTAGCCACGAAGGGCATAAATCCAGGGAGTATGTGGTGGGGGGTACAGTTAGGAGCAATTTGTCAATTTCCTCTAGGCTGAGTGGACTGAAATGATCCATAACCTGACCAGAAGACATGCATGGAGCCTTGAGTACACTCACTGTTTCAAATGTGATGGGGAGGTCACGGACAAGACTTTATCTGCAAAGTAGCTCGCAAAGGCCTCACAGCCGATGTCCAATTCCCTAGCATTTGGTCTCCCCTGTGGCAGTGTAGTAATAGACAGAATCGTTCTAAATAATTGGGCTGGGCGTGAGCTCGCAGACGCAATTGTAGCTGCATAGTACTCTCTCTTCACAGCTTTGACTGCCATCTCATAGGATCTCATAAACATCCTATAGGATGCTCTTGTAGCTTCATCATGACCATGTTGCCACTGTCTCTCTAGCCATCTGAGCCTTTGCTTCATCAGCTGCAACTCCTGGGTATACCATGGAGCAAGCCTAGAGTGAGGATGCAGAGGGTATTGGGGAGCGATCTCTTCAATAACTGCAGAGAGTTGGCTATGCCAATCATCTACTAACTCCTCTAACAAGCCACCAGGGGGCATTGGATCCCGAAGAGCCATCTGAAGCCACATAGGGTCCATCTGGCTCCACGGGTGAGCCAAAATATGCTCGCTGCCCACACAGGGTTGGGGTGGCATATTCAGTTGGACCCTCAAGGCGAGGTGGTCCGACCATGGCACTGCCAAAGCAGTGATACAGTCCACTGTAACCCCCTCTGCAAAGATCAAATATAGCATGTGCCCGATCTGGTGAGTAGGGGTCATTGTATATTGGGAGCGTCCTAGCACCGCCATGGACGGCACCCGATCCGTTGCCTGAGTAGAGGCCGCATCGTCGGCATGGACATTGAAATAGTCCAAGACTATCGGTCTAGGGTATTCTAGCCCAGCCAAATACGCCCTCCATCAGAGATGGCAGGCTATTGGCTGGTGCGTTGGGCAGTTGGTACACCAGCCAAATCACCAAACTCTCCCCGGCCTCCCACGCCAGGCCAACACACTCAATGCCTGTGATTTTCGGTGGCGGAAGCACCATTAAGGAGTAAGCCTCCCAAATGAATAGAGCCACTCCTCCCTCCCGCCCCCTGGTCTGCGATTGGTGAAGGACTGAAAACCCAGGATGATCCAACTGGGAGAGAGCTACTGTCTCCCCATCTCGCACCCAGGTCTTGTTCATGCACGCCAGGGCTACATTCTGCTCAGGCAGGAAGTCCATAAGGACCATGGTCTTGTTATTTATATACCAATGTTGGAGGGGCGTTGTTTATCCTAGCCCCACTGCCTGCCACCTTTGGGATGGGATGCAGGCTGGAAGGGGGCTGAGCTACTCTGCTTCTCCGTCCCCTTCCCTTATCACCATGCCTAGTCCCACCGCTATACTTCCCCCTCCCCAGGAGCACTGGAATCCCCTCTGTGATCACTTAAGCCTGGGAGGATGGACAGTAATAGAATGATCCACTGGAATGCTTTTTCACATTGTGCTCTTTCTTGATTATATATCCCTTAGAGAGAGGGATTTTAGTCATTTTAACCCCAGGATAATCAAGACCCATCTCTTTACACCTTGACTGACTGTTGCAAGCTATCAGAACCGAGCAGTGGGAATGAGAGTTCTTTGTTATTTTTCTGTGCTGCTATACATGCCTAAAGTAGAGAGAACCAGTCAGTCTAGAAGGGATATGGTGTGCTAGATAAGCCATGGATGACAGCTGCTACTTGCTTGAAGTTGTATATTAACAAATACAATATAGATGCCTATGCATAAAATATTTGTGCACAGGTTGCCATGTGCCCCTCCCAGGCACCAGTGGGGGAAGTAGGTTTGCCAGATCCAGGTTGGGAAACTCCTGGAGACTTAGGGATGGAGCCTTGGGAGGATAGGGACCTCAGTGAGGTACAATGCCATAGAGTCAAAAGCATCTATTTTCTCCAGGGGAACTGGTCTCTGCAGTCAGGAGCTTAGGTGTAATTCTGAGGGATCTCTAGGTCCCACCTGTAGGCTGGCATCCCTATACTGTGTATCAGGTTGTAAGACTGTTCCAATATAAGAGGCATTCAAGGTTAAGACAAGCCTACTGAATGGAATGGCCAGCTCTGGGTTTGGAAACAGCTGGAGATTTGGGGTGGATCCTGTGGAAGGTGGGGTTTAGGGAGGGGACAGACTTCTATGGGGTACAATGCCATCGAGTCCACCTTCCAAAGCAGCCATTTTCTCCAGGTGAACTGATCTCTGTCATATGGAGATCAGTTGCAATCCCAAGAGAACTCCAGTCACCAACTGGAGGTTGAGAAAATCAAAGAATGGATCACAGTACAGGAAATACATCAACACAAAGAAACACTGTGATGAAATTGACAATACCATTTAATTCTTATGAACATCAATAAAAACTTTTGCAATATACCTCAGGAAATTCTAACATATTCAAGAAAAAGTCCACCATCCTCTATGAGCACCCGGTTTTATACTCATTTCAACAATCTTCCTCAGGAGTCGTCCTGTTATGTTATAAGGTGTCAGCCTCTTGATACAGTTTAACTACTTCTTTTGCTTCCTTCAAATAGTAGCAGCATTAAATTTTTTACTTTCTACAAATTATTACAGCTTAACTTCTTTTTCAAATTATCCTAAAACAAACATGATTATTTAGAATAGAGGCAAACATGAACCTGAATGGAAAATAGTTTTGTTCTAATTTATAATTTTTTTGAAAATTATTACTTTTTAACAGTTTTAAACTTACTTCCAGTTCCATTTCAAGTATTTGTACTAGGAGCAAGACAATTAATTTCTTAATAGTAACCACCATCTGGAGGTTGGCAACCGTACTGATGAAGGAGTAATCAGTTAATAAAATCATAGGCTCTGACGGTCTGACCTATGATTTTATTCATTTATTATCCTCTGTTTGACTAGCAGCCCAATCCTAAACACATTCACTCAGAATCAAGCCTCACTGAATTCAACTAAGCTTACTCCCAAGTAAATGCATAGGACAGCAGTGTAAGAAAATGAAACTAAATAATGCAATCTACCTTTGCAAATACTGTTTGGAAAATTAGCACAGCATCTTAAAGAAAATTTCAGAGCAATACAATTGATTCCAAATCTTAGTCTGGTCATTTTGATGTGCTGTTTTAATTATATGCCTTTCTGATGGAATCCTATTTAATGGAATCTGTAGAAAACAGTTCCCTTGTTTCTCTGACTGGCCTTATTAATACTGGTTGTCAATGCGCCCTCTAAGCTGTAGAGTCTTGTGAGCAAAAACTCTGCTTTCTGAGCTACTGTCATTAAAGTTGTGAGTGAGCGATTTGACTACTGCATAAATTAGTTTGCTCTGGAGCCAACCTTCCTGAGCTAAGACAAAAATGCGTGAGTTGGAGACTAAAAAACTGTGAGCTAGCTCACACTAACTCAGCTTAGAGGACATTATGAAATTAAAAATTAACCCCAGAAATAGCACTATTAAATATGGTACCGGAAGAGTATCCACAAAATGACAAATACTTATTAACATTCATAGTGACTACTGCTAGGATATTGATGGCTAAATATTGGAAAAGTGAGATTTTGCCAACAAGAGAAGAAATTATATTGAAACTGATGGAGTTAGCAGAAATGGACAAACTAACGTTAAGTCTTCAAGGGAAAGATGGAGGTGTATTTAAAAAAAGATGGGAAAGAATGTATATTTGGATCCAAGGAACATGGGGATGTATGGATTGAAATATATATCTGAAGTTTATGTAAATATAATAAGACTCAAGTTTTGTAAGTAAGAATGGATATATGTAAATTGGGAAATGATAAATAAATGTATTTAAAAAATGCATGAGTTGGAGACTAAAAAACTGTGAGCTAGCTCGCACTAACTCAGCTTAAAGGCCACTCTGCTGGTTGTATATGTAACTTCTGATCTTGAACCCAGCTTCAAGTGCTTGACTGCTACTAGCATCACATAAGAATGAATGCTGTAAAGACTGTGCCCCAGCAGTCTATTATGTCCTATGATAAAAGCACACAAGAAAGGAACCTGTGAGGATTTGCACGGAGGGAAACCCCCCTCCCACCCCACTTCTGCTGGCTCTCGCTGACTTCCTTCTTCCCCCACTTGTCTTGTTCTCTAGCTTTCCTCCATCACTCACACTTCTTCTTCCTGTCCAACATCATCACTACCACCAGTTGCTTTGGCAACTCAAAATGTTGCCTGAACTCTGGCATGTTGCTTGATGGTATCTAAATCTGTGTATGTGAAGATGTCCCAGGTAAGGTGCTGGAAGTTCATCCCAAAACTTTTTAAAAAACAAACTCATATTTTTCTTCAAACCTTGGGGTTCCCTTAAATGACAGTTTGGGCTGGACCCATTGTATGAATATGGCTATCCACATGGGACCGGTTCCTGGGCTATTAGATACAGACAGCAACGTCATTGCGTTCCAGATAAAGGCTGCGGTCACACACACTAAATACAGTTCCTGGGCAATTAGATACAGCAATGTCATTGTGTTCCAGATAAAGGCTGCGGTCACAGACACTAAATAATCCACTTTCAATGCGCTTTCCAACTGGATTTTGCCACTTCACATGGTAAAATCCAGTTGGAAAGTGCACTGAAAGTGGATTGAAAGTGGATTATTTAGTGTCTGTGACTGCAGCCAAAATCTGTAAATTCAACTGACTATGCATATATCTAGTGTACCCTGTAACAAATCTTACTAGTATATAACCACTGTAGATATCAATCTTTTTTCTTACAAGTCACTGTATAATGCATCTGAGGTTGTCTTGCCGTTTCTATATTAGTGTTGTACATTTATCTACTTTACTTACTTTCTCAATGAGATTCATGTTGAATAGGATGCAGGGCAGAAGAAAGATCAAATGTGCACACAATCAATCCAATCTAGATTGCATGTTTACTTTACAGACCAATTTAAGTTCAATATGTGAAAACGAATGTGCTAAGATTGTTTAAGAAAAGGCACAGAAATGCCTGGTGTTTTGAGCATGTTACTACAATGAAGCCAGGCTTCCCATGTGCAATTCTTCAAGCAAAACCACCACCTGTGTGAGAAACCCCTTCGGCAGAGTCAAACAGGGAGGACTTCCTATGGCTATCGATCATGCAGAAGAGTACTGGCATGGCTCACAGACAAAAGCTAAAGTCAGGTAGAAATAGTGAACCATTTCAATTCATCATGGCCTGAGCTAAATGAGCCCCAAGTGATAGATCAATCAATCATAGTCAAAAGTGGCTAAATTTGAAGAGCAGCCAGAAAAATTCTCTGGCAACGCTCTAGACTCACAAAAAAATGTGCTACTCTTCCAGACTGTGAGTCTGTAATACTTGGAGGCAGGGCCAGATTAGGACATGCCAAGGCCCTACACTATGTCAAGTTGAAGAGGCCCAATAACGTTACGAACAAATGGTAGTTTAGTAAAAACTACTTTTTTAAAAATTTGGAGGTCCCTTATAATCTGAGGGGCTAATCTGTGCAAATGTAAACTCAAGAGGAAAAACGCCACAGTAACTGCTTGCAGTAGCTCAATCTTATGTATCCCCACTTCCATGTGATACGGTGCAATCAATCCCAGTTTTTCAGGAAATTAACCTAGCAGCTTCTTCTTTCTCAAAATGACTCCTGGGACTGTGTTGGAGAGGGAGGAGATTGTTGCCATTTTTGAAAGCCCTGGAGTTTCTCTGCTCATAAGGAGCTCTTCACAAAGCTCTGTTGTGCACCAGTCAACGATAAGGAACATGATGATAGCCTGGTCAGGGGTATCACAGGGCAATTCCCCAAATGTGTTCCAAATGGAAATGGCTGCAGGATGACTTTGTGTGGCAGCGGGAGATGTTGTACAAGGTCTTGCGCACACCCTTCCACAAGCACAATTATGCTAACTAGATTTCTTTTTCTGTTTGCACATTGCTGGACCCTACCCGATGTCAGTAGCCCAAGACACTACCATAGGGAGGTCTGTCTGTCTCCCTCTCCCTCACATCCATTCAGATAATTTTAAAGGCAAGGCTTGAGATGTAAAAAAGGAGGCTGCTGGAGACCTGACTGATTTACCTAGTTGCAAAATGGGTGAGATTAGCTGATTGGTGAGGGAAAGGCATTTGGCATATGCTCTCTTCAGTTTCATTACTAAAAATTATTTGAAATTCTTAAGTACCAGTTTTTTAAAATAAATTTCTTTTAAGTCTTTATAGTACTACTAAAAATTAGCTGAAATTCTGGAAGATGCTATGGATTAAGTACCAGTTTTTAAAAATAAATTTCTTTTAAGTCTTTATAGTAAAATGAATTAAAATATTCTGGTGAGTTTGCAGAAGCAAAAGTAAATTTCATTAGCTTTCCTGTGCCTGCAGAGGGTAGCAATGTGCATGTGCTCTGTGGAGGACTATTCTCTTGCAAGACCTACAGCTCTTGTGAGACACTGGGGGTCAGTGCCACAGCAGCTGCTTTGGCAGTTCCATCTGAATAGCACCACTGCCTACCACAGCAGGGTAGTTGGCGCATTAGACCTGAGTGGCTATTTTGTCCCTGCCAGTTCTGTTCTCCAGGTCCTCAGTCCCCAGTTTGAGAACCACAGCAAGCAGCTGCTGTACCTGAACAATTTAAGGGGCTCCGACTGCATAGAGGGTACATTGCAGTACATTATACCTGTATCCAAACTGTCAAAGTCCCTTATTGTTGCTTTTGCATGGTATGTCTGTTATACTGTCTCCTACTTCTTTTACTGGATGTTGCACCATGCTGTTCTAAATCCTATAAATATTGGGGATATATGGAGGAAACAGATTCAGAAAGAAAAGCTTTAGTACTTTGTAAAAAGTTTATTCAAAAGTAGAGAGGCTAGCTACTGCCTCGTATGTGAAGATAAGTCACCAGTCTAGAATGCGACCTGCTGCGAATGTCACACCATGCCAATGTTGACCTTGAGAAGGCTCTCAGATTGCTCCTGTAATTGAATGATGACTAGTGAAAAACAGGCAGTAGACTAAACACATATAACAGGAACCCACCCTTACCTTGTTCAGAAAGCCGAGCTGATGAATATACAGCCTGGATCTTAAATAAAGACCCTTCAAGTTAGGAAAATATGTAGGTGTGTTCTCTATCTCAAAACCCTCCATTATGGAAACAACATAATATGGAACAATTTAAAAGAATCATAACCGTAACCCCCTCCCAAGAAAGGAAAATGTGCGAGTGTAAAACAATTTAAGGAGCAGAGGTTAAGTTTGAACTTTTGAGCAAATACTGTGAAAATAAAAAACACTTAGCAATAGAGGCATTACAGTTAATTTTTTAAGATAAAAACATTTTAGTTAATTGTATGGGCTTTAATCAACTGATCATTTAGGTTAATTTGCATATAAATAAAATATTTTCAGTAGAACCATTATTCCTTTTTTTAATGGAGTCATGCATTGAATTAGGCAACATTTTAGATGTGTTAATTACTCTGCCAACAGGGGAGTGTTTCTTTCATGTATTTTGTCTGCAGAGTGGGCATATGATAATTACTTGCATAACTGGCATCAGGGTTTTAGGACTGGGCTGAAAGGGAAATTTTGAGGATTGTTTGGGCGGCTATATATACAATGTAATACACCAGGGCTGCAACATATAAAGGGTTAATCAATTTGGATAAGCAATTAAACACCTTCTCTTCTAAAATGTTGCCCAATTCAGTGCATGACTGTTCTAAAATGCTTCTTCTGAAATGTTGTCTAATTGGGGGGGGGGGCTTGTATTTTTACTTTCCACTAGTTGTGGATGTTTAAAACTATATCAGATTCTTCTGACATAATATTATGCCAGCTATTGGGCTCATGACCCGGGCTGAAGAGGCTTAGAAAGCTGACTAAGTACTGCTCTGCCCACAACACACCCAGCACTGCCCAACTGATTGTATACTGGTCTGGTTCAGTGCCGGCACAGCTTCATTCTGACGTATCTCCAGAATATGCTAGCAGACCTTCAGAATATACCAGTGAGGCTTTGAGATACACCAGTGTAGGGCTCAGTCAAGATGCTAAACCATTCAGAAATATGGTTTAGGGTTACACAGTCTCAAAACATTTCTGTAATACCTGCAGTCTTTTTCCATTGCCTTTTGGGATTTTGTAAATAAAGATGACAGAAGCAGAATCAAAAGCCTAAATGCAGCACTCCAGCAACTCATACACAGGGACAAAGAGAACTATTATAATGACCAATGAAAAGAAATGGAAGAGAACAACAAAAAAGAAAGAACAGCAGATCTGTTCCACAAGATTCAAGCAATTAAAGGGTAATTTAAATTACAGTTAGTCATGCTGAAAGTTCAACATGGGAATACATTAACTGAACAGGACAAAATAAAATATGGGAACAATACACTGAAGAACTGTACAAAAGAGATAAAAGGATGACAGATTCCTTCCAGGAAGAATCTTTTGAAGAAGAACCTACAGTTTTAGTAAATGAAGTGAGAGCAATTGGGAGAAACAAGTCACCAGGAGTAGATGGGATATCAATAGAGTTATTCCAAGCCACAGAACCAGAGCCCATCAGAATCTTAACAAGATTGTGCCAATAGATATGGAAAACAAAACAATGACCCACAGACTGGAAATGCTGTTTACATCCCAATTCCAAATAAAAGAAGATGTCAAAGACTGGAGCAACTATTAGACCATCGCATTAATTTCTCATGCAAGTAAAGTGATGTTCCAAATATCACAGCAAAGACTGTTACTTTATATGGAACAAGAAATGACAGATGTTCAAGCTGGAATCAGAAAAGGAAGAGGTTCTAGAGATCATATTGCCAATTTACATTGGTTCCTGGAGCATCTCAGTAACCAATGAATCTCAGAAGAAAAACCAATATAAATGAATCTCAGTAACCAATGAATCTTAGAAGAAAATCAGCTTGTGTTTCATACATTGCAGAGAAGATTTTGACTCTGCGGATCATGAAAAACTATGGTTGCCTTTGCAAGAAATGGGTGTGCCACAACATCTGATTGTTTTGATGCACAATCTATACTCCAGACAAGAGGCCACTGTTATGACAGAATATGGTGAAACGGAATGGTTTCCAACTGGCAAAGGAGTCAGAAACAATGCTCCCTCTAACCTGTGGAGTCTTGTGAGCAAAAATTCGATTTTGTGAGCTACTGGCATTAAAGTTATGAGTGAGCGATTCAGCTGCTGCATAAATGCGTTTGCTCTGGAAACATCCTTCCTAAGCTAGGACAAAAATGTGTGAGCTGGAGGCTAAAAAACTGTGAGCTAGCTCACACTAACTCAGCTTAGGAGACGAGAGAGGAGAGGAAAGATTGGATTTATATCCCGCCCTTCACTACCCAAAGGTGTCTCAGAGCGGCTTACAAACTCCTTTCCCTTCCCCTCCCCACAACAGACACCCTGTGAGGTAGGTGGGGCTGAGAGAGCTCTTGACAGAAACTGCTCTTTTTCAAGAACAGCTTAGAGGGAACACTGGTCAGAAAGGATATATTTTACCTCCCTATCTCTTCAGTCTGTATGCAGAACATATCATAAGGAAAGCTGGATTAGATTTAGATGAAGGTGGAGTGAAAATTGGTGGAACATTAACAATTTATGATATGTGGATGACACCACCATTATTGGCAGAAAACAATGAAGACTTGAAACAATTACTGATGATTGTTAAAGTAGAAAGTGTCAAAGCAGGATTACAGCTGAAGATCAAGAAAACACAATTGGGGAATTGCACAACTTTAAGGTTGATGATGAAGAAATCAAAATAGTTCAAGATTTTCTATTCCTTGGCTCCATCATCAACCAAAAGGGAGACCGTACCTAAGAAATTAGATGGAGATTGAGACCAGGGAGGGCAGCCACAAAAGAGTTAGAAAAGATCCTTAAGCGTAAGGGATGGGTCTCTGACAACCAACATCAAAATAATTCATACCATAGTATTCCCCATTACTATGTATGGATGTGAAAGTTGGACAATGAAGAAATCTGGCTGGAAGAAAGGAGATTCCCTTAAAATATGGTGTTGGAGAAGAGTTTTACAGATTCCATGGACTGCCAAAAAACAAATAAGTAGGTTCTAGACCAAATCAAGCCTGAACTCTTCCTGGAAGCTAAAATGACTAAACTGAGGCTATTGTACTTTGGTCACATTATGAGAAGAGTCACTGAAAAAGACAATAATGCTAGGAAAAGTTGAAGGCAGCAGGAAAAGAGGAAGACCCAAAATGAGATAGATTTATTCAACAAAAGAAGCCACAGCCCTCAGTTAGCAAGACCTGAGAATGGCTGCTAACGATAGGACGTTTTGGATAATGTTAATTCATAGGGTTGCCATAAGTCGGAAGCAACTTGACGGCACCTGACACACACAAATAAAGTATGATGTATATTTGAATTAGTTCGGGGACACAGTTTAGAACACATGCTACTACTCATACGTTTCAGAGAAGCTGAGCACATGGTTCTCATTCCCAGCTCCTTTTTTGATGTCTGCAAGGTTGTATAACTGATATATTTCTGTAGCACCATACCCCCTCCGATCCACTCACCCACTCTCACTTCATGCTAGGCAAGAGATATTCTTCATTCCAAGGGCTGGTGTCCAGATTGTCCAGCTTTGAATATAATTTGTATCTGGCAATTTTGACAGTGCCCATTTATACAAAGCCAGAACTCTAAATTTACAAGCTGATAATTTAATGAAATCTGTTTACAGCTCTTTGGCTTTGATTTTTAGCATTCACTTCTGCATTTTCTCTTCTCATTTAAAAAGAAACCTGGCTTTCCTTTAATATTTCTCACATTTATCCTTTAGCAGTTTCTCTATTTATTTATTTTTTACATGCCCAACAGGCCTCGGCTTTGGGGGGAAAACCTCACGGTACCATTCTTCACAGTGGATAGACCTATTGAAATCAGGAGTACTGCTACCTTCTTCAATGGCCAAATCTGAGGAGTCTTTTGACCGTAGCAGGGAATGAAAGGATAGGATGTGATACTACACTGATATTCTAGCACTGATCCAGCCAAAACACAATGCAACACCACAACACGAAATTTCTTAAATGCAGCACTTACTTAGCTTCCCTCTACACAATTAAACACTTTTGCTGGAGTGGTCTCGAAGACTGAAATCTACAATATGTCTAATCAATTCACTTAATTTTGGTAATGCTATTCTGGAAGAAAAAGGAGGCAGACAATAGCAAACTTTGTCACGTTTGTTATCAGAAATACTCAGAGTACACATGTGAACTTTGTTCATGCATCCACTCCTAGATGTGTGTCAAAGGGACCTTTGGCAGTGCTTTAACCGGGTACAAACTTGGGCAAGACCCCAGAGAGGAGTTTGGAATGGTACATGGCGAGGGAGAATAATCAATCTTTAACATGTTAAACATGTAAAATTAACAAAAGTAGAAAATGCAGGTGTCCGATCCCCCACAGCTATCAGTCCAATACACGTTTTATGCAAAGTAGTATTTTATTGAAGCCATGATAGAACAGGAGCAAGTTCACTGTTTAGAATACCTGGGTCAAGCTGAGCATGGAATAATGAAACACATTCAAAAAGACAATAACCAATGGACTCGGTTCCCGCTCATGCGGGTGGACTCTCAGATTCGCGCCCAAAGCCTGAGAAGCAACATTTTCTATAAAGATAAACAATTAGCACTTCACACGCTCTAACTCATTATAGTCTAAGCCAAGCTTCTTCTTCTCCACACCTGTTGACCTTGCAGATAAGCGTACGCTAGCGTTCACAGGAAAGAATGCATGAGACAAGCAGACATGTAGTGCCTAGTACACTAGGCATGCGCAGATGCCAACGGAGGGCTGCTGGGGGGGGGGTTTACTATACACAGACTTCTATGGCAGCTTGCTGACAGCAGGTAGACTGAAAAAGCAATATAAAATACTAAATTTGGGGAATCATTGACATGCAGATAACTGCCCTCCTGACTGCTGGTATTTCAAGGAGGTCTCCCATTCAAGTACTTTCCAGAGTCGACCCTGCTTAGCTTCCGAGAGCTTTTATTTAAAAAAAAAATTATTACATTTTCACTACATACTACAAAGGTCAGGGAACGTGGAAAAGCTAACTATAAAATACAGATAAACAGGGATCTAATACAATAAAGAATTACTTTTTCCAACATTTCCCTTAGCTTTAACATTCTACATGATGAAGAGTGAGATTAGCTGATTCAGATATATTCCAGTACAAACAATATTAGCCAATAGTGTATTCTGGTATATTAAGCTAAATATTATTAAACGTTCAGGGTTAATTCATTTTTAGTTCTTTTTCCCTTTAGGCTTATCTTTAACATAGTTCCATCTGACTTTAAGAAGTTTGGGGGCAGCTTCTCCCAAATCAGATTCAGAGTCTTCTCTTGAGAAGCTGCCCGCTGTAGAGCTGTTTCCTGATCCAGTTCCGATGTACTCTTCTTCTCCATTGTTGTCCTCCACTTTTCCTTCTTTCTCTGTTTTTTGATGCTGCTCCAAAAATGCTTTAGCTTTTATAGCTTATATAACAGAGTCTATTTTTTGTTTTTTCTCTTTGAAGTTGAAGATAAGACCCTCTGGCAAAATCCATCTGTAGGGAGTGGAATCTTTCTAAGAAATGTTGTCAATTTTTTGTATTGTTGTCTTATGTTTTGTCTTGTTAAATATCTTAATTTGGAAGTTAGTGTCACTGAATGTAACTGCGGGTAATATGTGAGGATATATAGTATAAGGATGGAAAGTTAAAAGAAATTTGAATTTGTGATAGTAATGTTTTGTTTAAATACCTTAGAGAGGTTAAGATGAAATTGTCTCTTTTTGTCTATGTCTATTCGTTGTGTTTGAAAAATCAATAAATATTTCAAAAAAATAAAAATAAAACCAGAGCTCTTCCTACATGCTTTTTGTGCCTTATGGGTAGAGGTTGTGGTTTGTTTCCTTTGATTTGTATTTCTTGTAAGATATTTTTCAGAATTTGATGTAACCTGCTCTGAGTCCCACTGATCAGATTTTTTGTTTGCTATAAGATTGCAGGCAATTTATGGCAACTCTATGGGGTTTTCAAGGCAAGGGACATTCAGAAGTAGTTTGTCATTGCCTGCCTCAGTGTAGCAACCCTGGACTTCCTTGGCAATCTCCCATCCAAGTACTAACCAGGGCCGACTCTGCTTAGCTTCCAATATTTGACAAGAGTGGGCTAGCTTTGGCTATCTAATTCAGGGTTTGATCAGATAGACTTTTTTTAAATAAATAAATAAATAAAAAGTAACTTTTAAAAAAATGGTAAAAGACCTGTAGCTTGAGATCTAATTAAACACTACTAAAGCTGAACATATGAAGCTACCTCACACTGAGGCCATGGTCACATGGTCATTTTGATCGAGTTTCACCGCTGTTCCCTCTTGCATATAAAATTGCTGATCAGATGCCCGCATCCGTCTCCCGCACTGAATTGAGCTCACTCACTCAATCCTCCCGGTTCCCTAGCGAGTTTTCCTACACCTGGAAAATTAAGTACTTTCCGCATATTTGCGCTTTGAATCCGTGATTTCGCTGATCTGGACAGCCATCTCTTGCAATGATCACGATTAGGTCATCTGAACGTCCTTCTCGCAATATCTTTTTTTTTACAAGCTTCTGCCATTGTGCGCATGAGTAATCCTGCGCTGAATAAATTCAATGTATAAATGTTCAAGCGCACATATAGACTCCAGTCCTCAGTTGTACATCGCTGGTTAATTTTGTTTGCTGTTCGGGGGGGGACAGCAAGAACAAGGGAGTACAGCGAGTCCCAGTGGGAGCAGTGATTTGGCGCATGTGCAAAGCCATTTTTTTTTTAAAGCCATGCTGCCCAAGCAGTGGCACAGCTATCTGAATGGTGCCCAGAGCCTCGTTCCGCAATGCAAGCAGTTCAGGGAGGGATGTGTGGTCATCCCAACCTGGAAAAAAATATTCCCGATCAAATCTATAGTGGGAACAAATCAGGATAAGCTTGCCGTGTGACCACAGCCTGTCAGACCTTGTTTTAGCAGGAATTCTCCAGGGTATCCAGCAGAGAAAGGTCTTTCCTGATACTTGCTATCTGAGGTCTTTTCCCTGTGACTGAACCTGGCACTTTCTGTATGTACCCAAAACATGTGATCTACGCCTGAGCTGTGCTCTCTGCTGAGTTGGATTGAAGCAAAATTTGTATCTGATCAATGTCCTGAAAGTTGTTTCCACAGATTAAAGGGGAAAAGTTGTACAGGGAGTTGGTGCAGGAAATGGAATGACTAGGGACACATATGTTCCTGCGTATTTACAGATTTGTGTTTCTGCTTCAAACATGGTTGTAAGGCATGGGGTCATGGGGGGTGGCTGTCATATAAACACAAAGAGATCCTTAATCCTTTTAACTTCTACAAACCCAAATTCTGTCATCAGGGAATTGCTTAAAGTCATTATCTTCTCTACAAGCCATCCACAATAGAATAACATCCTATAAATGTTAGCATGGACAAAGCCAGCACTTTACAGGCTGTCAACACCTGTAAATCCACAAAGGCTCAAGGATCAACTTCCCTCTGTTTCTCAACCACTGGCATCCTGTGGCAGTTCCTGCCATCTCTAAAATGTTAAAATGCTAGCTGCTGCAAAATGCAACGGAGCTCTGTGCTGGTGGCAGAACTGCTCATAAGTATTCAGAGCAGCCTCACTGCAGATGCCAATGAGTGATCTTGATCCTCAGCATACGTCCCTGCTGCTTTTGTCACAGCTGAGTTTTGAAAGATTAGTTATGCACTTGTTAATGTGGGCTTCACTGAGTAGGGGGAGGAAAGGAGAGGAAACAAAACAACAAACTGCGGTTGTTTCAAAAGCACAGAGCTATCCCAGAAGAGGCCTGCCTCAGGTCCAGCTTGCCTCACCGCAGCTGACAGAAATACCTGCAGCTAAGTATTGTGACAAGGATGTCCAGGATGTTCAGAATGCTTATGTTTTAGAGCAGGGCTTACCAGCCTTTTTCAGCCTGTGGGCACCTTTGGAATTCTGACACAGGGTGGTGGGTGCAGCCCCAAAGTGGCTGCCACAGGAGGCTGAGCCAGCTACAAGTGAAGTTCTGCATAAATCTAATAGTAACTCTTATCTGAGCCAGTTTGGTGTAGTGGTTAAGAGCAGCGGAGTCTAATTTGGGAGAACTGGATTTGATTCCCCGTGCCTCCACATGCAGCTGCTGGGTGACCCTGGGTCAGTCACAGTTCTCCCAGAGCTGTTCTTTCAAGCACAGTTTCTGTCAGAGCTGTCTCAGCCCCACCTACCTCACATGGTGTCAGTTGTGGGGAGAAAAAGGGAAGGAGATTGTAAACCGCTCTGAGACTCTGAGTGAAGGGCAGGGTATAAATCCAGTCTCCTCCTCCTTGTGTATGACAGCTATGCTGCACAGCAACTATACTTACTTCCTGCATGTCTATCTACATGATCCAAGTGCCTCTCCTCAGCTATATGAATATATGCATGCAGACCTGTGTATCAATACATCATGGTTATGCCTCCAGAGCAAACTAATTTATGCAGTAGCCAAATTGCTCACTCATAGCTTTAATGCCAGTCGCTCACAAAGGAGCATCCCGGGATATGCAGCTTCGCCTCCCCCCCCCCAGTTTTATACTCACAACTACCCTGTAAGGTAGATTTAGGCTGAGATATTATGACTTGCCCAAGGAAGGTCACCCCATCCCATCCTCTAGTGAATTCTCCTCTCCATCCTATTCTGAAGTTCTTCACAGTTTTCCTCTCTAAGCACCCCCCTTCACACACACTCACACACACACTCCTGCCCCCCAAAGCCCCACCCCACATTCAGTGCCAGGCAGCGGCCACCCCTCCCTCACCCTTTCCTCCTTGCCCTCTCCATCTCCCTCGCCCCCCCTCCTCAGCTCACCCTCCAGCGCTCCCGTGGTCGCCTATCGCCCCCCTCTCCCGCGAGCCTTTCCTTCCCTCCCTTCTGTTCCTCACACCTGCACCCCCCCCCCCAGCAAGCCGACCTCCTGCACCCGGGCAAACTTGGCCGAGCCGGCCCAAGCGGGACTCGTCGGCGAGTGTCGGCATCAGCAGAGGCAGCGCGAGCAAGAGGAGGAAAAGGAAAGGGAAACGGGGCTGAGCCATCCCCCCAACCCCACCCCGAGAGCGCGTCCGCTCTGCCTGAAGAGGGTCGGAGGCAGCGTTGAGCCACGCGAAGGGGGGGGGGGGGGGGTGGGCCGGCCCCGCCACGACTAGCCGCAGCCTCAGCAGCCCACTGACCAGACGTGGTGTCGCTGGCTGCCGCCCCTTCCCGACGGACCCTCGCCCTGGCGCTGGAAATGAAGAGAGTTTGCACGTTGTCACTCTGGCTCTGGATCGGGATCGTCTCTGAAGCGGGTGAGGGAGAAGCGCGCGCTCGACGAAGCGCACGCTTGCACCGCGCACGCTGGGAACTTGCGGGGGGCGGCAGGAGGGGACCGGACCGCCGGGCATGGAAGTGGCTGGATGCCGGGTGGATCGCGGGGCACTCCTCATTCTGCTGGAGTCACTCAGTGACGCACTGGCTTTTCTCGCTCCGGTGCCTTGACCGCGCAAATGTGCCCAGGGCACGGCGGCAACCCTTTCCCTCAGCATCTGCAGCTCGCGTTCTTCCCATGCCGTTCGTTTGGTTTGCAGCTGCCCATCGCCCCTTGTCAAAACCCGACGCCCTTTCCCTCTCTGCTTTGCCGCTTCCCCGTCTTATTTCTCTTATATTTCTACCCTTTTGTCCCGCTCTTTGCCTCGCTTCCCCGTCTTATTTCTCTTATATTTCCACCCTTTTGTCCCGCTCTTTGCCTCGCTCCTCCTGGGCATAGCCTCTTCCGACTCACCCCTCCCTCGCTTCGGCCAGTGGACCTTGGTCAGCGCAAATGAGGGGTGGTCGTGTGGCGATTTTGCCCTGAGAAATCAGCCCGAGTCTTGAAACACCTGTTAAAATGCACAATTTTATTCCACCACAAGCTTTCGCGGACTAAGGCCCACTTCTTTACGTGTAACCCACTGCAACTGCAGAAGTGAGCTCCGGTACAGGAAAACTTAAACTTGGGAAGAAATTGTGTGAGTCTTTAAAGTACCACACGACTCCCGCTGACTTTCGTCAATGCAGCCTCTTTTCTTGACTAACTTTGGCCAACGGGGCTTCATTCCACCACCAGAGGGCCCTCTAAGGTGACGAATCTTTTCCTCTGGCTGTGCTTGACCAAATTGTGTCAGGAAAGGGGACTTTGTGCAGCCTTCTCAGTCAATAAAGGGATGGGGATTTTCTGCAGAGGAGAAACCTACCCTGGTTCCTCAGGAAATTCATGCTGCCATCTGGGGCAACTGTGCATTTGATCTATCCTCCCTCTGTCCCGTGTTGAGTCAGTGTGTGCATTTTAAAAAAGCAAAATACACTGCTGCCTGCCTATTGTATGCAATTGCTATTGTGTGTGTATCATGAAAGGCAAGGGCATTTGTGTGACATTTACAGGTATGGGGCTATGTCTGAAGGAAACCAGTCAATGCTTCCTTTCCTGTTTGATAATAATGAGCTGTTTTTGTCCATGTAAAAGAGGAACACAGTGGGCATGGAGATACGAAAAGATGAAAGGAAGGCCATGGATTTATTAAACACAATTTATTAACCAGTTGCTGGTTATATAACTCTCTGAAGATTTAGCTCTGGACAAACATTGATGTTTGTTGGGTTGCACTCAGATGTCTCAACAGGGTCCTAATAAGGCAAAACGGTGCAGGAGCACGGCCGGTTGCCATGTGCATGCCTTCCCCCCTTCCCTTCCTGTATGGAGCACAATGAAGGTTTCCTGATTCCCCGTGATGTACAAATGCAGGCACCCAAGTGAATCATACCTGTATGCTGGAACACTGTTTACAATCTAAGATCCATGCTGAGATTTAAGTGGTTGCATACAACAGGAAAACATGTTGGTTGACCCAGCTCCTTGATATTAAATTTTTAAAAATGCCTGGGAGATGCCAGAGAGACTTGGGGTTGGAAAGAGGTTCTGTGTGGGAAACAAATCATACAATAAATCGGTAAAGCATTCTTACTGAGATGGAGAAAATGTTCCTGGGGAGAAGCATGACTTGCTTAAATTCAGAGGGGAGAACCAGGAAGGCCACAGGGAAAAAATCTTAGGTCAGGAAGCTTTGCATGCGGTAAGATCTATTTTTGCCTTAGTAGTCCATTTTCTATCATCCAAGCTTCATGACTCATCACTGTTGTGGTGTAAAGCCAGTACTGAAGTAAGCAGTGGTAGAGAGAACTGGTACACAATACTGGGCACTGCAAATTTATTGCACTGCCATCTGCCAATAATGCTTTGAATGCAGAGTGCTGTGTATAAAGCATACTACAGTGGGATGCAGTGTGTAGTGTCAACTTTTTAATGCTGAACCAATTAATCTAGAAGTGTCTTGCAAAGGCTGATGTACACTAAACCACTTCTAGAGACGAGTATGCAGTACATAAGCCCCCCCTTTTGCCTGATACAGAGACAACTACCATTCAGCAAGTCAGTAACACCTGGATACCTTCTTAGCTAACAACTGGAAGAGGATAGAGAGGGCAAGTATCACAAGCAGGCTTAATGTGAGTTGGGTGTACTGGTGCTAAAAGATAGTAGCATCCATTCTGGGCATGTATCCTAAACTAGTCAAGTATGTAGGAACATGGTTCTACATGTACAGCAATTACACCATGCGCATCCAGCAATGCAATATTTTTTCCCCTGTCAGACCTTGAGGGAATAAACTGTTGGTCTTCTCCTGTTTCTCTGAAATGGGCTTTAAATACTGGTATCTTATATTTTAATGCCTTGTATTTTAATTTCTGGTCCGACCTTCTGTTTTCTGTTGCCCCAGAAGGTCGGACCAGAACCAACGGGTTAAAATTAAATCAGAAGAGTTTTTACATCAGGAAGAACTTCTTAACAGTTAGAGCAGTTCCTGAGTGGAACAGGCTTCCTCGGGAGGTGGTGGGCTCTCCTCCTTTGGAGGTTTCCAAACAGAGGCTAGATGGCCATCTGATGGCAATGCAGATCCTGTGAACCTAGGCAGATCATGAGAGGGAGGGCAGGAAGGGTTGCCTCAGTGCTTAGTTCTTTCTTACATGCCCAGGGAAATGTCGATCGCCACTTTGGGGTCAGGAAGCAATTTTTCTCCAGGATGATTTGGCCAGGGATCCTGGAGGTTTTTTGTCATCTGCTGGGTGTGGAACAGCGGTGTGGAGGGGGAGGTATTTGTGAATTTCCTGCCCTGTGCAGGGGGTTGGACTACATGACCTGGAGGTCCCTTTTAACTCTATGATTCTGTGAATTTTATTACCCTTAGCCACCACTCAGGATCGAAAGACAGAGTATAAATATACCACCTAATGAACAAATGCAGAGCCACAAGTTGCCCCATTGGTATCCTTGTGTGGCAGCAGCTTGTACAATCAGTTTGTGATCTAGGCATCAGTAGGGGTATAGCTTTTGGTTCTTCTTGCAACCCTCCAGATTACAGTGTCCAAACAAAGAAACGAATGACGGATACTTTATTCATTTACTTGACAGTGGGAACTGCTTTTGAAGAGTAACTGTGTGGGGGAAGTGTATCAGGCCTCCTGTACACAACCGTTTTTGACACCTTTGATGTACTTCTGGGCTCTTGTTAACTTCTCTCACAAGCATTTTTGTGTTCAAGCCTCACTGCAGTTGAAAGGATATACTTTGTAAACTTTTCCCCCACCTACCACTATTAAACCATAATAAAAAGAGGCACACATAGTGATTCTGTGCTTGTCTGATTAGTAGGTCCATGTATTGTTTTGAACAAATTGAGCTTTAAGGAAAGGAAAGTGATTATTTCTATTGCAATCATTTTTTTGAGCATCTACATTCTGGGAACAGTGATTGCAAAAATTAGGATTGCACGTGTGTGCCTGAAACTAAAACAGAGTAGTCTTGTTCAACAGTTGCACCTTAAACTTTCAAAAAGAGCTCTTAAATGTTGTGGTCTAGTTCTGCCCCTATTTAAAAGACAAGGGGCAGACTTTGACATGGCTTGCTTTACTATATTTGGGTTTTGCCTGAAGAACCCATGCTATGCTACTTCTTTGATGTACATAATTCACTGTCAGGTACTGTTATATAGAATGGGGAAACAATGCGATCTATAGCTGTTATTCAACTAGAGTCAGTTGCCCTAAGGGTTGCTTGTTTAGGGGCATACCAGTTTCCCTGACCTAGACTGTTTGAGACAGGTGTCTGGGCTGGATTTCATTTCAACATATCTCCGGGACCATCTCCTCCAGTATGTCCCTGGGAGAGCCTTGCGCTCTTCGAATAACACCTTGCTGGTGATCCCTGGCCCTAGGGATGTCCGGCTGTCCTCAACCTTCTGGAACTTCTCAGTCCTGGCCCCAACCTGCTGGAACTCTCACCCAGCCCCATACCTCGTGGAACTCTCTGCCAAATGACATATGGGTCCTGAGGGATCTTATGCAGTTTTGCAGGGCCTGTAAGGCAGAGATGTTCCTTTTGGTTGAGGGCAGCAATGGTTACCTCATCGACTGGCACCCTTTCTTCTCCCCTCCTTTTTTTTTTTTTCTTTGAGCTCTGTTTCCCCCTGCCCAGAAAAGGGGCAGTAGTCCCGAATTGGGACAAATAATATTATAGGGAAATCACAATTTTAGAGCTTTTATTCTGTATTGTAATCTTTACTAAGTTATGTATTGAATTTTAATGTTTTTGTATATTTTATGGCATCATGCCTTGTACATTGCCCAGAGCCCGGCGCAAGCTGGGAGAGGGATGATGATGATGATGTTGATTTGCCTAGCTAACACTGCCATCCTAAGTATAGTTACACTCTTCTAAGCTTGTTGACTTTGGTAGAATTAGAAGGGTGTAACTTTGCTTAGCATGGCACTGTAATTCTCCATAGACAATGAGTGTGCTAAAAGCATCCTTTTGGCACAAGGCCAAGGAAGACTCAGACCCACAACCTCCAGGAATGTAGCTGGGGAAGGCAGACAGCTCCTTGTTGCAGACATGGAGGAGCATGCCGATACAACTACAGAGGCATTTGGAAAGTATTATGGCCTTTACTGTGCTTTAGCACCTGCTGCAATGAAGATGTTACTTGCAATGCATTACAAAGACACCCCCTTGCTCCCTGTCTCTTGCAACTTGGTGCTAGGCATTCCAATGGATTGTAGTGCAGTCATAATTTCTCCTTTGTGGACACAATAATACTTCTGCAGCTGCTCTGCTATCCAGTGACTAGTTAAATTAATCCCTAGATCTTTATTGCCTCTGGCTATCCTAGACCCTTTGTTTCTTATTTCAAACTGTTAATTGGGAGGGTTAGATTAGTCCCAAGGATTGTGTTTTGTCTGTGGGCAGAATTGTAATGATGCAAAATATGAAGTGATATTGCTTCTCTAAAGTACCTTATCATTAAGGGTGAACTCAAAGGCTGAATGGATATGCTAAGTCAAGAAGATGGTAGTCAACAACTTCTGTGTTTAAGTGTTCTCAGCCTTTTGCACAATAACAGCAGATTGTCTGATATCCTTTTGTGAACACGCAACTGAGTACATAGAGAAAAATTGAGTTCACCATGTACTTCCTTACTCATTCTTTCTAGTTGTTTTTCACAACACTCATATTACCCCCAAAACACATAAAGCGGCTCAACTCAGATTCCACTGCTTGATGGTAAGGTTTATCTGTGCCAGACCAAGAGGTGATGGAAAAACCAAAGCAAGTTGGCAAGTAGTGAGTCAGCTGTTTTGCTTAAATTCATAAATGCCCCTATTGAATGTGCAAAGAGAAGAGCTTTGCAAAATGACAACGTTATCAGGAATCACTAGCCACGGCAAAGATGAGAAAAATGCAAAGTTGTGCACCACATCTGAGAGGGCATGAGGTATTAAAAGAGATTGTTTGTGATTCTGGCCCTCACACCTTCCAAAAGTTATCTTCAGATCCATCAAACTGGAGTGGTCCCACTGTCATGAGTAAAACTAGCCTAATTTTTTTAATAGTGTAGTGCTGTTTTTCCCCAGTTACTTCTTTATTAAGAGCTTAATGCCGTTGGATTAAGATCTACCCCATCTTGTGACAAATGGAGCACTGACACTTTGGTGTTTGTATTATATTGTTTTATGCTGTTTTATGCTGTTTTTATCTGTTTTAACTTTGGCACTTGTGCCTCGCTGTTAGCCGCCCTGAGCCTTTGGGGAGGGCGGGATATAAATCCAAAAATAAATAAATAAATAAATAAATAAATGCAATTTGTTTAACTGATTAGAGAGAAAAAGTAACAACCCAGCATAGTATTCACTGCAAAGAGAGTTGAAGAGTTATTTTTAGAGACCAGTAAGGTTCTAAGGTACAGATTGGTAGGGTCTGCACAGCAGTGAGCTAGAGTGCTCCTAAAATGGCTCCATAATGAGAAAAATTCAGTTCAGTATCTTGGAAATGTGTAAATCATGGGTCCCCAACCTTGGCTGCTTCCACGTGGAAGTTTTGCTTCAGTTTGGCATTCAAACTAGACTGGTTTTTTTCAAGCATCCTCACAATATTTTTCTGTGATTGTCCACTTTCCAAATTTTCTCCAACTTTACTGCAATTTTCTCCAAATCTGATTAGGTACAGTCTTTTTGGAAAGCATTTTGGTATGCTGCACAGATCCCACCCATATTGGCACAATTTTCCTTCCTGTGCCCCCCAGGCCCAAGCCACCGCTAGAAGACTTTTTTCAGGCTTCTAAAAAAATTAGCAGTCAATGTATAATTATAAGTTATAATGTTCTCTTTTGTTGTGTAGATATGCCTTCCCCCTTATATCTTTGCAGCCTTATTTTTTTTTAATGAAAGCTGGGAATTCAGGAGACCATTATAGATATTGTTATAATGCTATACCATTATAACAATATCTATAATGTTATAATGTTATAATGCTATATCAATGCTATATATATAATGCTATAATGTTATAATGCTATATATATAATGCTATGTTAGTGACTGGTTTTCAAAAAGTCCTCTTTGGTAATGCAAAGGGGATGATAGCCATGAGGAGAGGAGGCAAGGAAAGTGTAGGGAAAATTGTTGTGTGTAGCTCTTCTTACAGGAGCTACTGTAAGCTCTTGGAGGATTGGCTACATTAGGGGTGTGTCGCTTAATATGCAAATGAGTACCTGCTACAAAAAGAGCCCAGTGACAATGAAAGTAACATAAAAGATCATCACCATAGGGAACCAGCCCTTGTTGAACCTGTAGGGATATTTGGAATGTTGAGAACAGCTAGTGGGCACTACAACAAAACGGCTGCCATGGGAGGCAATCACAAAATGTTAAGAAGTTCCAAGCCAAACTTCTAGGGAAGTGCAGGATTGCCAGGATGAGGTCTTTGTTTTGGGGAAGATAATACTACAGGGAAGAAGCAGATGGGTGCCAGAAAATACACTGGTGGGTGCCATGCCTTCCACAGACCACATTAGGGATTACTGGTATGGATAGTGTAATGTAAACAAGCAACTGTAAACTTATCTGTAACTAAGCCAAATCACATGTGATGCTGGGGATCACTAAACATGTAATTGATCTGCAAAAGCAGCTGCAATTGAGGGAGGTAACAGGGATTGTCGCCACAACACTGGAGAACAAAGGTGTTAACTATTTCCTGTCCATCACCATCTTGCCAGGTCCTAACCTGTAGCTGGCGGGGGAATTTGGGAGGCGTTCTGGGGGTGGTCAGGGACATTGTCAATGCTATGAGTTCACTTCTGGAAATAACGTCATTGTGTTGGTGACATTGGGGTGACACTCTACTTTTTGGGCAAAACTCTGGTAAAACGGCTACGAACCATAGAGTTTTGCCCAGAAAATAGAGCGTCAACCCCAACATCACTGATGCAATGACATCACTTCTGGAAGTGATGTCATTGCATTGATGACATCACCAAGGGATGCCTTTTTGAGGGTGGGGTTTCCCCCAATGACCAGCTGGCCGGCAGCAGGCCCAAGCCCGCAAAAGCAGGGAATCCCCTGCTCCCACTTGGGGGCTGGCAACCCTACAGTGATTGGAAATACCCCGCAGCACTGCTTTAAGTCTCGGTTATCCATATTGTGCCTGATTTTTTTTCCCTCCCAAGGCTTGAAGAAGTCAGGGGGCATTTCCAACTGGGGAAAGGGAGTGTGGGTGCATTAAACCCTTTCATTGCCAGCTGCAGTACATATCTAAGTTATAGAGCTGGGGATCCAAGCACAGATCCTCAGCATGACATGTGGCTTGGCCCTAACCAGCTCATGTTTTGGGAACATGTTTAGGTTACCTTGAATGCTCTTAATATACATAGCCAACAGTTTGGTGTACAAGGGTTAAATATATGAATTGCTAAGACACTCAGTTACTGAGTGGAAGATACATGATACATTGTTCAAATCAAACTTTGTTAAGTGTTCTTCTTTCCAAAACTGGAGTAATTCCAGGTATTACCCTGGTATTTTATTGCTTATAAGAATTAAGGTAGGTCTGGTATCATCAGGTCTGTGCCCTAACAAGGTAGCTTCCAAAGAGTTAAGTGAAGATGGTTAGTTATGGTGCCAGGCCTGATGTCCAAGCTTTTACTGGTGGAGGTCAACAGTGGTTCATGGGAAAGGAAAATTTGGCAGCTGGGCCGGATGTCCTGCATTTCCCCTCTTCCTGCAGCCGCCTGAACTACGTTCCTTATTTAGCTTTCCTGATGGTCAGGAGAAATACGATGGCGGAAACTGTTATGGCCTGATAACAGCTCAGAAACCCCTTTATGATGGGTGTCATGGCAGGCAATGGGGTAGTTTTCATTTTAGCTGGGATGGGGGAGAAGAGTAGTATGTCCTGTCCCCCTTCCCCCTTCCCTTTGGCACTTTTACCAACCTTTTTGAGGCAATAAGCATGTCTGTACTTCCCTGTGCTTGCCTGCTCACTCACTTGTACGCAGTTTACACTGCATTCTAATCATTATACAATGAAGGCTTGAAATGATGACGTCCTTTGCAAGGTTTTTGATGTGGGCGGCCAAACCAGCTGATACAGGAAGGAGTTCATGAGGAAAGGGAGGGATCCCAGAGCAAAGCCTCCTGGCTGGAGTCCAGGCCTTGGCAGAATATTCCATTTGCTGGTGGTGACAATGTGTCAGCAAGGCCAGTGATAACAATGGCATGGTATGTACTGACGCAGGGCTTGTCAGCTGGAGGTGGGAGGGGCAGATCGGCATGCAAGCTGCATTAAACAAACTGTTTGCATATGTATATTTACCATGTGTGGTACTCCAGCATGGTCAGCTCATCAGAACATAGGTTTAAAGATAGATATTTCCATATCCAAAATCTTACACAAAGTCAACGCAATACCAAAAGTCACATCCACTGTGCTTCATCATCTACCATTGCCTCATGGAGCAAAAGACTTCTCTGGTTCAAGGTCCAGCAAAACAGCTGTTGGTGATGTCATACACATACTTAGGAATATGTGTTCATCAGACTGATCTCAACAAAAAGCAATGTGTATCCAACTGTGATATGTGGCTTAAAGTTCTTCATATCAGTGGTTTCATCTACCCCATGGTGATTGATATATGGAAAATAAGAACTCTAGAGACTTTATGAAAGCAGAAACGGGAAAAATGAAACCAAATCCAGAGTATGATATAACAGTCAGATTTCCATTCCATTGAAGATGACAAGGTTTTTCTGGGGGGTGGGGAGGAGGAACGCCACAAAACAAGACATGCAGTTATGCAAATATAGTCAATTAGAAGAATTTATACTATTCACCAGGTTGATGAATACGAGATTTTTAATTGCAGGATGACAGAACTACATATCACAAAGCATATGAAGGATTCCCAGGCTCATGTTTTCCTCATGATGTTTGTGAGGGGACTAGGGCAAAGGAGCATTTGTAAGCAGAAACTGCTGTGTGGCAGGGAGGACTTAGATATTTCCTGCCACACCTGTAACTTTCCCCCATCCTATTTTTCCCTGCCCAGCTCAGAGGCCAAAGGAAAGCACAACTTGAGGGGGAAGGGGCCTGGTAATGGTTTTGTGGGGGAGAATCAGCAGACAGGGGAAGGTTTAAAGGTGTAAATTTCCACATGATTCTCATGCAAATCCCCCTTATGATTATCAAATGTTACAATTATGAATCATTATTGTTTTCCGGCAAAGTTTGGTGAGTTAACAGCTAGTTTCTCATGGATGTATGTATCAATTTAAAGTGTAGTATTGTTTTGGTTGTTGCGGGTAACTTTCAAAATTTAATAGGAAGATATGTTTGTAATGCCAGACTCTGTATCTTTAGAAAACCATACTGCTCATCCGCTGCGTTTTCTGTTTACCTCAGCTTGCCATCTATCCCACCGGGCTTGCTGATAGTTTTAAAACTTTCTTTGATTTCCCCATAAAGGAAGTTTCTTCAGGAAGGAATAAGCATCACTGAGTGCATGGCAGTCAGTTATCGGAATAGCTGGCAGTTCTAGTCTCCAGAGATGAGGACAGAACAGAAAGGGACAGAGCAGCAGTGTCCCGCAGAGTGTGTGTGTGGTGGTGGTGGGGGGAGGAAGTTCCTTATTAACAGGCAAAATCCTAACGTCATTGGTCTGCAGCACTCAAATGACTTACAAGGGAGTGTTGCCTGGTTAAAATCGGATGTGAACATTTCAAGATTCACTCAATGATTATTACTGTTTAAGTACTACTTTGCCGAATGACCTGGGATATGCAAGTTTCAGGAATTCACCAGAAGCTTAAGAAACTGTGGCTGTTTCCACCTTGATGGATACCTGTGGGGGAAGAAAAAAGTATGATCCAGCAGGTGGTGGTTTAACAATGAGAATAGTGGGTGATTCTAGGCTCAGGAGTTGTAGATAGAGCAGAAAAGAATATAGCAGTGCCCTTAAGAGTGTGCTCGGGGGGGGGGGGATTACTTTAAAATAACTAGGTTAAATCCCAAATTCATTGCTCTGTTTCTAGTGATTAAAATTTGGAATAAAAATGCTGCCAAACACTTGATAGCTATTGTTATTAAGCAATACATTCCTAAATGGCCTGGGCTATGCAAAATATTCAGTTCATCTGAATCATACAGAAAATGGTTTCCACTTAGATGGGGAACATCATGCTGAAATTAATAGTAGAGTATGGAGCTGAGAATTATGGATAGGCAAGACTGTGCAAGATTTATAGGATACATTTAAAGGCCTCAGTCCAGAGAAAATCAATGCAACTAATTTCAGCCGGATTTGCAATGGTACAAGTGACTTTCTCCATGACTGAAGTCAAGAACTGGAAGTGGTCTTTTCTCAACTTGTCTGAATTGCTAATTACAGCGTGTATAATTCAGGCACATATGCTACCATATCTCTTCCTCTGAAGGTAGCAAGGGGGGGGGGTTCACCTGTTGAGTCATCATTTATAATAATAGTTCATGTTATTTTTCTCAGTGTTCAAAGTATTTTCTATGCATTATGTCACTAATTCTTACGGCAATCCTGCAAGCCAGGCCAATATTATTATCCCATAATATAGATGAGGTACTGAGAATTCTGACTTGGCAGCCTTAAACCCACTCAATTAATTAATAGATGAGTACAATTTGACCGGGGGGAGGGGGTTTCCAGTTCATAGCTTATTCTCTAAACAGAGTTACACCCATCAAAGAACATTCCCTTCAACAGACCTAGAAGAGCATAGCCTGTTCAGGATTGCAGAGGTTCTGCACTGGAACTATTGTCTGCAGTCATGTTGTTGCTGTTCTGTCATTAGTTGCATCTGGAATTAGAAAAGAGGATCCACAAGTGGGTGGATGTTCCACCACTGAAATCATTCACTTCCTGTATTTTTCATGACCCCATGGGGAAGGGGTGGATTATAATGTTACAATTATGAATCTGCTTTCTTAGTTGTCCAGCAATATTGGTGGAGTATACCTTTGCCAATTTTTTCCCTTTTTGAGCTGATTAGCTTTATTATACCATAATGCTATATCAACACTGGAAATATATTTTCAGTTGTGCTTCAAACTCAGCCCTTTTGCCTTGGTCTGGTACTCCACACCAATCCATTTCCTCAGAGACAGGCCCGTAGCCAGGATTTTTTTTAGTCAAGGGGGCATTTAAATTTCTTAGGGGGCACTGGCTAATCAAAATAAAGGTAATTTAATGTGGTCCTTCGTGCTGGACAGCTGCTCAGGAATACCTGGCTCCTTCCCTGCACCTGCTGCCACTCAGGGGCCCTGAGCTGAATGGGAAGGCATGGGGCCTTGCCAGTAAGTCAGGGGGCCTAGCCCCGAGATGCCCCACTCTAGCTACAGGTCTGCTCAGAGATGTATTGAAAGAAGTCCATATAATGGTGATTGCTTTGATGTTGTTGCTTAATTTTCCCCTTTCCCCAAATGTCAAGGAGATCCAAAATCTCCCTCACAGGAATCATACACAAATCATATCATTATGTTATATATCATATTAAGCCCTTTTGCCTTGGTCTGGTACTCCACACCAATCCATTTCCTCAGAGACAGGCCCGTAGCCAGGATTTTTTTTAGTCAAGGGGGCATTTAAATTTCTTAGGGGGCACTGGCTAATCAAAATAAAGGTAATTTAATGTGGTCCTTCGTGCTGGACAGCTGCTCAGGAATACCTGGCTCCTTCCCTGCACCTGCTGCCACTCAGGGGCTCTGAGCTGAATGGGAAGGCATGGGGCCTTGCCAGTAAGTCAGGGGGCCTAGCCCCGAGATGCCCCACTCTAGCTACAGGTCTGCTCAGAGATGTATTGAAAGAAGTCCATATAATGGTGATTGCTTTGATGTTGTTGCTTAATTTTCCCCTTTCCCCAAATGTCAAGGAGATCCAAAATCTCCCTCACAGGAATCATACACAAATCATATCATTATGTTATATATCATATTATATCTATTTCTCAAGCCGGCCAGATCTGAGGTTACTTAAATCCAGACACTGGAGCTGTGAACACCCCAGCTGAAAAATGCCTGATTTTCAGGGGGGGAAATCTGAAATCTAAAAACAAAAACTAACCAGTGGGATTTTTAAGCTTTAAGAAACGGATGCCCTCAGTGACACTGCTAGTCAACCATAAACATTTTGCCGGCATCCCAGGCTTGGTTTCTGTCAGTAAAAGGCAGCAAGCATGGGCAAGTCCTTTTCCATGCCTCTTTGAGGGAGGACTCATCAAGGCCAGTAGCAACCACAGTGACTTACTAATATCTGAGTCACCCAGGCCTGGCTGCTTACTACTGTTCAACACTGCCACCCCACTACAGCCTGGGTGGTGTAATGGTTAGTTTCAGACTAGAATCTGGGAGACCCAGGTTCAGATCCCCAATCTGATGTGGAAACTAACTTGGTGACCTTGAGCCAGTCACATAGCCTAACCTACCTCACTGGATTGTTGCATGGTTAAGATGGAGGAGAGTAGAATGATCTAAGTCACTTTGGGTCCCCATTGTGGAGAAAGCCAGGGTATAAATGAAGTAACTAAACAATAAGCATACCTGAAGATGGGGGGGTAGATAAAAGGTATTGTATTGCATTGTCTTTACTGTTTTTTGAAACTGGAGTCATAAACAGCAAATAGATAAAAGGTAGGTTTGTTGGTAGGTGAGAAGAAAGAAGAGAAGGGTAAGGATATGGGAGATGCTAGGAAGAAGTAAAGAGGAAATAGTGTGGGAAAGGTGATACAGGGCAAAATGAGGTTCCCTTTGCAAATCTTTGCAGGTTACCCACCGTGCAACTGAGGCTGGCCTGGTGACTAGCACTAAGCAACTGGGCTATAGTTTTCCTGGGCAGAGGCTGCCAGGGGGAAGGAAAGAAAGGGAAAGTGAAGATAGGTGGGGAGTCTTTGAAGAAAATGTGAGGGGGGAGAAGAGAACAAGGCAGGAAAAGGAGACGGCTATGCGGGACTTCAGGGAAGGGAAAGATGAAATCGTGGGGAAGGGGAAACGTGATGCCCCCTGCAAGTTCTTGCGGGTTCCCAATTGTAGTAATGGCCAGGTTAGCCAAATCCCATTATTCGAGCTGTGAACAGAAGAATCTTTCTACAAATCTGAAAAAAGCCCCAGGTTTGCAGGAAATAAAACAAAAAACACAAGGGTGTTAAAAAAAACCCCAAAACAACAAAAGGAGCATATGTAGCTTTAAGAAACAGAAGCTCCCAGTGGCCATTGCTAGGTAACCACAGCATTCTAGGATTGGTTTCAGTCTGTAAAAGACGGAGGGTCAGGACCCTTTCCTTTAAGGGAAATTTCATCAGGGCCAGCAGCAACCACAGGGTAACTTGCTACCATACAACTTGCGTGACTCACCCAGGACTGGCTGTTTGCTACTATTCAACTCCACTATCCCATACAGTGTTGTGTAGTGGTTAGAGTTTCAGAGTAGGATATGGGAGATCCAGATTTGAATCACCACTCTGCTGTAGATGTTCACTGGGTGACCTAGGGCCAGTTGCTCTCCCTCAGCCTAACCTATGTCACAGGGTTGTTGTGAAGATAAAATGGAGCTGCTTTGGATCCCCATTATGTAGAAAGATAGGGTATAAATGAAATAATAAATATAGACCCCAGTCACACGGGCAGGATAATGTGGGGGGAGGCATGGCTATTTGCGCCGTCACAGTTTGATCCGCGATTATGCGTTCAGACGCGATGGCGGCATCCTCCTTTGGCACCCACGGCAAACAGGATGACGGGGGAGAAAGCTGCACGCCGGCGCAATCACACCGGGGGAATCCACATGCAGCCCGTGGCAAACCATTTGCCAGTAGGTCATCCCAGGTACTTTTTTAATGCACATCTTTGGAGGGACGCCACGGGAGTGTTACGCCTCCCAGATGTTCCGGTGTTATCATGCCGGAAAACTCCGTTGGAGAATCGTGCCTTCAGCGCAGCAAATGCTCTGTGTGACCGGGGCCATAGTTGAAGATAGAGAGGGTAGATAAAAGGTAGGTTGTTTGGTAGGAAGGAAGAAGGGAAGAAAACAAGGAAAGGTGAGGATATGGGAGTTGCCAGGTGGAAGGAAAGAGGAAATATTGTGAGGAAGGGGATAAACTGAAAAATAAGGGGGCCCCTGAAAGTCCTTGTAGGTTCCCTACTGCACAACTGGAGCCAGCCCAGTAACCAGCAGTGTGCAACTGGGCCAGGCCTGGCAGCCAGCGCCATGCAACTGGGCCAAAATTTTCCCAGATAGAGGCTGGAGGGAAGGAAAGCTGAAGGGGGGGGCAGATAAAGGTAGGTTGGATGGTGAGTGGGAAGGAGAGAAAGAAGAAGGAAATTGGGAGTGGCTATTGAGGACTTTCAGGGAAAGAAGGAACTAGTGGACCAGGGGACAATGAGATGTCCCCTGCAAGCCCTTGCAGGTCCCCCACTTGTAACATCTAATAGTAGATATGGCAGCGATTCAGAAGGTATCGTGGTGTAATAACAGCAATACTAAAAAGATAGTGACTGCAGCGAGCATTGTGGAAGCTGAACTATTTTCCAACTCACCAACGGACATTATTCTAAAAACATGGTGAACTAAGAGCTCAAAGACTATCCAGACACTTCTATTCCACACAAAAGCAACAAAAACAAATCACAACAATGAGCTCTTAGAAAAAAGCAGGACCATGATTGGAAAGAACAGAAGATGGATGACAGTTTCTGGAACCCCTGTTATAATTGCATGTAAAAATGATGGTAATTATTTCAGCAGTGTGGAAGCAGCCTAAAACATCAGTGATTTCATATATGATTAGTTGCTATTTGATTTGCATGGCTAGATTTGTGGATTTAAGCACCAATCCCCATCCTTGTTTGAAATACTGCTGTGAAACACAACTAGCAAAAGTCATGTTAAAAGTTCCAGCGTCCCAGTCAGTCAAAAATGCCATGCATAAGGTATATTTAAGATACATAGTCCTTAAATCACTCTCTGGGGGCTTTAAGGTGTTTAATATTTTATCTCTTGGATTGATTTGTGATGTATGTTTTGTTTATAATGGTCTTTGTAAGGCTGGTTTGAACACCGATATGGAAAAGGGTTAAAATATTGTAAATACACAGAGGTAGCGATCACATGCACAATTAGCCCCACCATGGGCACGAATGCCGGGTGGATTTAAAGGGCGCGATCAGACACAAACATCTGTCTGGCGTCCTGCAGCTGCCGGCAACCCATTTTGCTCCGCTGCAGAAGCAGAGTAAAAAGACACTGGAAAAAGTCCAGTAGCAAACAGGTTGCTACAGGCCACAGATGGACTTTCCCCTGTGTGATTGCTCCAGCGTGCTCTCGTGGCATCCCAACTCCGTGCTGTTGGTTTTTTCCCCTTCTCAGTATGCACATCATCGCATACTGCCATAGGAAGCCCTCAGTGTGGAGATGCGATTCATTGATCCTCGGTTCAAGCAAATTGAAAACAAACAGCAAAAAAAACCCCTGACTCACCTGCAATTGCGTCTGATCACGCAGTGGCAGGCTATGCCCGCAGCTTCAAAGAAATGTGTGATCACATAACTACGGGTCACTTTCCTCCAGGGTAAATAGCCTCGCTTCCCCTGCGCGTTATCTTGCGCATGTGACCACAACCAGAGAAAGGAATATTACAGTGGGTTGGGTCCAACAGAAAATGCCACTCATGGAAGGGATGTGTGTGATTTTAATCAGATCCCCATTCTCATGGCATATTTCTCATGCTGTTCCTAGGGGTCCACTGTCTCCAGAAGCAGCATTTGGGGCTGCAGTAGGAATAGCTGGCAGAGAAATTTGCACCACTGATGGAATTTCTTCCTAGAATTCCTGCATGGGATTCTTTTGTTATCACAGTTCCAGTTATCTAAGCATTCTAGGCATTCAGATCTAGTGTGGTTTTCCTACCTATCCCATGCTATCCTATGGTGCCGATCACAAGACAATCCTGCGGCGTGGCAAAGAAGCGGGGGCCGCAGGGCAAACGGGGTTGTGTTGGGGGGGGTTTAACTGAAGTGTGCGCATGCTCCCTTGGGTGCTTGTGCGCATCCGTGGAGATTTGGGGGGGAAAAACCTTTTTGCGAGGGGACATGGGCGGGCGCCGGAACTACCACCGGAAACGTGATCAGACGCCTGCCCTTGCCCCGCGGTTTCCGGAAACTAGTACCTCCAAGGTACTAGTTTTTTACCCCGCTTCTTTGGTGCGAAGCCTCGGGTGCGCCACGGGAGCTCTACGCTTCCCGGATGTGGCAGTGAGATCGCGCCCGGAAAATCCGCCTATCTTCCGTCTCTCTAGCGTGCCTAATGCTCCATGTGACCGAGGCCTATGTTGTGCAAGCATTATGGTAAAAACTTCCGTAGTCTGTGAACACGTGTGTTCTTCCAAATATAGTTGGCGATACACAGATGTAACCAATAAAAGTTTGTCATAGCATGAATGTGCCTGGGGGATTCTCAAACCAACATACTCCTTTCCTATCACTCATGGCTTGATAATTAAAGGTTTCCACTTTGTCTAAAAACCATAGTTTGTTGCGTCTGAACATGGGTTTCCTCTTCCTTCCAAAAGAGAGTTAAAAATATGAGTTTAGAAGGAAGGAAGCAAACCAAGGTTTGTAATACAGGCATAATGATAAACTATGAAGTCATGCACAGAGTTAACAGAGTTTGAGAATTCCCCAGAATTGTTGAGTTAATGATAAATCTTGTTCTTAAGTCTAAAGCATACGTGTGCTGTCTAAAGCAGAAATTTGTATCCTTTTCCCAAGACCTTCTGGACTGCCTACACATATTAGTTTGTTAGCACTCAAACAAATATGAACATAGCTGGATGTGTAGGAGAGAACACACTTAGGACTGCTTCTATAGTTTATGGTCTGTAAGTAATTATTGCCATCAGTCATTTTAACTATTTCATTTTAAGCAGTTTGAGGATTTTTGCCATTTCATTTCCATAATTTATATTTCCCAACTGTACAATGTCATACTGGCCTTTCTTATTGTATCTTCTAATGTGTTTAAACTTGGTAATGATTTTGTAGTAAAAGGTGGTATAAAAGTTATAAAAATAATTAAATCATGCTGATCAAAATAAAGACCAAGTCATGGATTTTTCTTATATTAATATTTAGCTATCAGAGCCAGCTCTACAGTGAGGCACCTTGGATAGGGCTCTGCACCTTTCTTCTTTGGCTTGCCCATGCTGCTGTTCTGAATTCACCTCCTTCTTCCTTTGTCGCATCAAATGACAGCTGGCCATGCGCTACAGTTTTGGTCACTGGGAAAATGTCCCAGTTGGCAGTAGACTACAACCAAACAAATCAGTGTATGTTTTGCTTTATATTGTTTGGTATTGCTGTTGCTGATAGTTGGTGCAGTTTCATTTCTATACATCAACAAATATCAAGTTCATATGGAACTTTAACTAAGGTTAAGACAACAAACCATGGTTACCACTAGCTATGGTTAAGCATTATGTCTGCACGAGACTTGTATCTCTCTCTGGATGCCTGTCAAATATCTGAATAGTAACTGCACATCAAGAATGTTCCCAGCACTACCAAAAGTGGGTCCTGATGTAAAATACTAACAATAAAACCCAAAGGATGTGATCAATATTTGTTAATATTACTTCTATATCTTTGAAGCTCAAGAGCCCCTGAATGATACTGCAACTTTCTTTGTAGGAATGTCAAGTGTTTGTTATTGGAATTTTCACATGTTTTTGTATGATTTGTTGTGAAAAATAAGTAAAGCGAAATTAAAAAAAAAATGTTCCCAGCACTGAAAGGAATGTGTCAGAAGACACATTCATTATTTGCTGTATAATGCATTAATATTTGGGAAGCTAATACCTTTGGGATGAGAACAAAGGTGAGGTAAATATGGAAATCCTTGTAACAGGATTCAGCAGTAGAGTTACACTGCGTATTTTGCACAAAGTTTTCTCCAAATTCTCCTTGGAGGAGCAGTTCTCCTTACCTCTTCCTTCCTTCTCCTCCCATAACACCCATTGCATAATGTTTATCTATAGTATTGACAACTACTCAGCTTGCTCCATGTGATAGTCAGACAAGCTTGTACTCCCAGTATTTGGCATTTCCCATTATTTACAGCCCCTCTCCACTCCCAGTTGTTTAGACAAACATAATCTAATGACGACTGAAGACTTTTAATTCCTGGCTTTCTGTCCTCCATAGCAATAGCAAGTCTTGGGTAGATTTTCAAAGATGTGCCAGTAGCAATACATTGAAATTAGGTAGCATTAAAATATGTTCTTTTAATCTGAGGGCTGGGGGGGAATGCAATATTTTCATATACTAGATAAGAGTCTCCATCGTAGCTACTTTCAGTGGGAATGCACAAGATTATGTACTGATCTGACCTCTTACTAACAGTGAACAAAGCATGTTTTCTTACAATGGCGGATAAAAGAAATAATAATAAATAGGAGCCTGTGCAAACTCTAGGAAATCTGCACAAATATACAAAGTTATGACAGTAAGTTTGGTTAAAGATGATTCCAGAAAGATAGCTATATAAGTCTGTTGTAGCAAAATAAAGCAGAAGCACAATGACATCTTAAAGACTACCAGCTTTTATTCCAGCATGAGCTTTCATGAGTCAGAGCTCACTAGGGTTGCCAGGTTCGACTTAGGAAATATCTGAGGACTTTGGGGATGGAGCGAAGAGATTTTGGGGGTGGCGCCAGGAGCAAGGATGTGACATCACTTTTCAGCCAGGTGAGGCTGATAAGCTGGCAGGGGACTTTCCAGGATCCTCCAGAAGAGGGGGGACCACGTTCCTTTTAAATGCCTTTCCTTCGTTGGAAATAGTGGGGGATGGGGGAACCTTCTTTTGGGGCTCATAGAATTGAACCCCTTGGCCCAATCTTTTTGAAACTTGGGCAGGGGGGTTGAGGAGAGGCACCAAATACTATGCTGAAGATTTTGTGTCTCTACCTAAAAAAAGACAGCCTCCCCAGCGCCTCAGATACCCACAGATCTATTCTCCATTATACCCTATGGGGACCGGTATCCATAGGGTATAATGAAGTGCCCACCAGACATTTTCCCCCTTCCCCCACTTTCTGATTATCCTGAAGCAGGGGGGAGGGTGTCCAAACCAGGGGATCCCCTGCCCCCAACTGGGGATTGGCAACTGTAGAGCTCACTTCTTTAAATGCAATGGTATCTCATTCAAGATGGGCAGCTGAAATTCCTGGTTTTACCCTATTTAAAGTCCTATAGGCTTGTAAGGATAGAAAGACTTGTAATTAGTTTTACAACCAAGCTATAGAACTTTGCTCAACAACTTCTACATCACATTCACACCCCTCTGCTGTCATTGTGGGTTGGTGCAACCATTACTATGGCTACCTCTTGTTGCCATAAGAGTATCATTTAAGATCACTATAGTATTATATAATGTTTTATCTGCTGTTCAGTCTTTTAGATACTTGGTAATTGATATTCAATTGTGATGTGTTTATATGGTGCTTGTTAGTCCCTTGAATATTTTATGGACATTGCAGCCCATACATCATTCTCATATTACAATATAATATTTTATCAGAGAAGGATACATGCTAATGTACAGCTCAGTGTAATGTTGATTGAGCTTGCTTTAAATACTTTAGTATTTTCCATGATTCCCACATAGTCCCTTCCTGAGTTTTGATCCAATTTCCGTTTACATAGTCCATCAGCTCTTTATGATGAAAGGTAAACTTGTATCGAAAAATGAAGTAAATCCCCCCCCCCTCTGTGCTATACTCAGGAGTCAGTACCTGTCTGGTTCAAAAGCACAGGTGAGAACATCAGAATATCATCTCCACCTGCTCTTATTCCTGTTCATCTCATCTAATTTCTTTGTTTCACAGTCAATATAACCGCAAACACTGTTGTACCTTTTTCCTTACCCACCACTATCCACTGATCTTGCCTAAGCATTGTCCCATATATCACCTATCCTTACTTCTTATCACCATCACTTGTATTTTGTGGAGTGACACCCCTTGCCTATATCTAGTTGGATGTTGTTGGGTGCTTTTATTAACGTGAGGTCATGGTTAAATATTGATCCATACCAGAGGTCCTTAACTTTTTGGAATTCTGACACAGGGCACTGGGCAAACCACAAAATAATTGCTATAAGAGCCGGAACCAATAACAAAATGGCTGCTTGAGGACATGAGGCCAACCACAAAATAGCTGCCACAGGAGGCAGAGCCAGCCACCAAATGTCAAGGAGAGAGGTTATACATGACACTAATAGTAACTCTTCAATATTTCAGGCAGAAGCTCTGCTTTAACAGGATGCCTTTTAGTGTTTCAAAATATTTTCTTGCATACACTTAGCTTACCATTGGTCACACAGTGAAGATCCTTGGGCAGTGGTGGCAGCGGCTGCTGAAACAATTTTTAAAAATCTGTACAGTCAATCAGATCTCTAATGGCCAATCAGAAAACCTGCTGGACAAAATTCCTGTCTGGCCCTGCCCACTAGTGTTCCCTCTAAGCTGAGTTAGTGTGAGCTACCTCGCAGTTTTTTAGCCTCCAGCTCACACATTTTTGTCTTTGCTCAGGAAGGATGGCTCCAGAGCAAACTGATTTATGCAGCAGCCAAATCACTTGCTCACAACTGTAATGCCAGTAGCTCACAAAGTAGAATTTTTGCTCACAAGACTGCGTGGCTTAGAGGGAACATTGCTGCCCACTTTAAAAGAAACACTTGGTGGGTGTCAGGAATGGTGTCAATAAGTATCATGGTGCCCATGGGTGTCCTGTTGGGGACCCCTGATCTATACAGTTCATTATTACATGCCAATTCCTTCATGGCCCAGTTTCCCCTCATTCTTTATTCATCCTTAATTAAAAATATCCAAATCATATAACTTAGAATTATTTCTCAAGAGTCAGGTTCTATAGAAACCTAAAATCAAGTCATCTCTTGAAGGACTATTAAACATAAAAATAATTGAATATTTTTAAATGTTTGAGATAGGGGACATTTGAATGTCATTGACAGAAATCTGTTTTGAGCAGGTAATACTTCCAGTGCACTCACACACGTACACAACCTTTATTGGCATGAAGGCACAAAACATCATTTCCAGTGCACTCATAAGTTTGTATTGTTCAAAACTGAAGGTCAAAGTTCTGAAGACCTTGTGGTATTACCATACTTTTTGTGATCTTGCACACAGCTTTGTGCTACAACTTAAATGCATGCAACAAAGCCCCTAAATTCATTTATTTATTTGATTTAAAGAAGAAGAGATTGGATTTATATCCTGCCCTTCACTACCCAAAGGAGTTTCAGAGCAGCTTACAAACTCCTTTCCCTCCCCCTCCCCACAACAGACACCCTGTGAGGTAGGTGGGGCTACACCAAACTGGCTCACTACATCTCTGGTGGGCTCAGGGCGGTTTACAACAATCTTAATATAATACCATTGAAACAGCCATTAAAAGACAATTATTGGCTGCGATCATACACACAATTAGATGCAACATAGCTGCGAATACCAGGAGGATTTAAAGGGTATGATCAAACAACAACATCTGGGAAGCGCCCCGCAGCCATCGGCAACCTATTCTGCTCTGCCACAGAAGCGGAGTAAAAAGACACCAGGGAAAATCCAGGAGGAAACAGGTTGCCATGGGCCACGGACAGACTTTCCCGTGTCTGATCACTCCAGCGTGCTCTCGTGGTGTTGGGATGGTCTGATTAGGCCATCCCAACTCCGTGCCGTTGTTTTTTTCCTCCTTCACAGTATGTGCATCATCGCAGATTCCATAGGGAGCCCTCGGTGCGGAGGTGTGATTCATCAATCCCTCGGTTAAGCGCATGGGGAAAAAACAGCACACAAAAAAAGACTCACCCGTAGTTGTGTCTGATCACACACTGACAGACTGCGCCCGCAGCTTCAAATGGAGGTGTGACCATGCAACTGCAGGTCAAATTCCTCTGGAGGAAATAGCCTCGTTCCCCCCCCCATTTTTTCTGGTGCGTGTGACTGCAACCTAAAACAATATAACAAGATAACCCCTGTAGCTAGGAAATTTTCAGGTGGGGGGCTTTGGGATTTGGGGGAACATCATGTGATTCTCCTCCAAGGAGGCAGCCTACTGCGTGACTGCCTCTTCAGCTCTCCTCAGCTGCAGGGCTACGTACTTCCCAAGGACTCTGCCTGGCCTCTCCAGCAAGCAGCTTGGTGGGTTTAACCCTTTCAGTGCTGCAGAGGAAGGAAAAATGTGTCCTTTCCATAAGAAGCTTCAGCTAGGCTGCCGTCTGCAACACCCTATGCAGCTCAATGGGGCTGCTCTGGAGGAACCCTGCACGGGGCTGCACTTCCAGAGCATCCGTTGCTGTTCAGCCATCTCAGAAAAAGGCACAAAGGGCCTGTCTGTGAGTTTTTAACAATATTTCTGGAAGGGAAGGGTTTATGACACCCCCCCTAAGCATACCAAAATACTGTAAAAATTATTTTCAACTTCCAAATCTTTAGTGAAAATATGATTGATTGACCACAGAAAATCTGTTGAGATAGCTAAAGTAAAGAATTTGAAATGATGTCAGTTTTGTTTTAAATAAATTAAATGGATTTCCTGGCTACATGGAGTTATTACTAGTTCCAAATGACGCAGATATCTGTCTAGATTAATCCTCTATCTGTTTTAACTGCAAACTGTAATTACTATGCTGTTTCACAAAGATTATAGTGAAGTCCTTTAGATCATATCAAATACTGAAGTCCTTAAAGGATTAAGTGGTCAAAGCCATGTCTGTCTTGAGATACTGATGTCATCTCAGCCTAATCCACCTCACAGGCTGGTTGTGAGAGTACAATGGAAGAACCATGTATGCTGCCCTGTACTCCTTGGAGGAAGTGCAGGATAAAAGTATACTAAATAAATAAATAGCTCTGACACAGAATTAAAGGAAACCTTCATAGGTTTATTAAGGTAAAAGAGGGAATAAAGCCGACATAATTGGAAAACACTGTTAGTGTGAAAAGTAACAAACTGGAACTGGCAATCCGCAGTCTCAAAGTACAGTAATCAAGAACCAAAGAAAGGTTGCAAGATTATTTTCCTGTAAATTCTGAAGCAGCATTAACTTTTGTATGACATAAAGAAATTTCACAGGTAAAATGTTTCCAGCAACGAAATATCATCATAGGTAATGTTTCCCCACCTCAGTTTCTGTCTGTGCTAAAAGTCCAAGAGCTCTGACAGAAAAAAAAGATGACAGCCAGACATAGAGAAAGAGACAGTCAGATGACAGCCAGACATAGAGAAAGAGACGGATGCCCCCTTTGCCAATGCAAAAAAGGCGTTGTCAATTATTGGCAGATACTAAGGGAAATGAATGTGTTCGGCTGTGCAAAGAGCAGCAAATATCAAACTCCCCAGAGGTTTGGAAGGGCTGCTGACAGCCCAAATCCGAGAGGAGGTCTGCAGGGTGGCCCTGGCTGACCTGCTGGCTCTAGGCCGGACATGCGGTTACCTGACAGGCTAACTTTGGCTCAGGACATCTACTCTTTGAGAGGATGGAGTGGGGGAAAGGAAAGCTGACAGGGAGAGAAATGCAAACATGGCCTAACAGCAATGGTGTAGGGGGAGGTGTGGAGGAAAATGAAGGGTAAACCTGGCAACAAAACTCAGGAAACCAGGCTGGAGCAAAGCAGGGGGGTGATGAGATAGTGTTTCCTGGAGAGGGCCAGAGAGAAATGCAGACAGATAAACAGTCAAGAGGACATAAACCAAAGGAACGGATGCTATTCTCAGAGCCGCATCCTAGAGGGTGCTATGCAACTGGGCTGGTTTCCACTCCCTGCTTCTTTAGGTCTTAGAATTTTACTTGAAGGTCTTACACACATGGCAAGGACATTAGGAAGAGAAGAGGTCACCCCAGCCCTTCATTACTCTGGTCTAAATGCTAAATATTCTTCACAGTACCTGGCGACATGCCAAGGATACCGCATACTAAAATTAAGGCAAGACCGGAAGCATTAGAAGAGTCAGGTAATGGTCCCCAGATGCACTCAGACTAGGCTTTCAAAAAGGAATATTGTGGAAGGCTGCCTTGTATCATGTTAATGCCGTGTTATTCTGATGAGGCTCTGTTTCAGAATCTCAGAAGCCCACACTTCTTCCTGAGACTGATAGATAACTGAAATTCCAGAACAGAGACAAGCACAGGAAAGGGTTATGCCAAAACCAGAAGAGATTATTTTTGCACATATTTTGTAGGATGGCTAAAGAAAAATTAAGGCCTATTAGATGGACATGCTTGTATTTATTTTTCAAAATAAGATATTACAGCCAAAGTGACAATACATTTAAGATTCCATTACTAGCTAAAATAATCAAATAATAGGTAAATAATAGCATAAACAATGATTGCTACCAAATGGAAAAGTGATAATACTTCATGTGTTTGATGTAACAAATTAATAAAGCTGATTAATTTTGTACAGAATGGTAATAATCTCCTAAAGGATCATTTTTATCCAATATGGGGTCCCTTTGAGATACTGGATGGTAAGAATTTAAGTAGTATAGAGATATACATGTAGCAATTTTAATTGTATTACTTTTTTTTAAAGTCCTTTTTCTTGTACTTTTTCTGATCATTTTTAATGGCTTGGATCCAGCACAGTACTTCTGGAACATTCACATTGCCATCCTAAACAAAGTTGTACCCTTCTAGAATGGTATAACTCTGATTAGGATTGCACTGAAAATAACCTAATAAGGTTTCATTTGCCTACTACCACCTATGCACAAGGGGGGGGGAATCACTTGTGTTAGCATGAGCATTATCTCTCCATGAGTGCTCCCACTTCTGCTTGCACAATCTATTACATGTATGGAAAAAGCCACACTGGCAATGAAAATATGCTTGTGCAGTGGTAAAAGTGTAAGCAGAACAATGCCATAGAATCCAAGCCATTATGGTAATGTTATGAATTTATGTGTAGGTTATGATATAATCCCTGCATGTTTCATTATAAAAATAATTTTTAAAGAAGCAATCAAAGCTTTCCGTCTGTAGCATAACAACATTATACAGATTATTCTTTCTCACAAGGACAAGTATTTAATATAATTTATTTAGTTAGTACATTTTTATTCCACTCCAAGAAACTCAGGGTGGCATTAATGAGATAGGTTAGGCTGAGACCAAGGTAATCCAGCAGGCTGTATAGCAATATGGAGGATTTGACTGCGAGTTTCCCCAATCCCAGTCTGACACTTGAACCACTAGGAATGGGCACAGACTAGGAAAATTGAGGTTTGTGGTTCATGGGGTCTCATGAACAATGAACCACGAACCCCCACAAACCTTCCCATATAACAAACTGGTTTGTGGTTTGTGGGGTTTGTGGTGTGGGAGAACACCCCCCCCCGGTGAGCTAGAGGCATCAAATTTGCAGTGGATGCCCCTCAACCTGCCCTCCAAGTTGTGTGCAGATTGGCTTTTGGGGGGGGAAGATCCTAGAGTCCAGTGTGCAAAACGGGAAGGAGTGTGTCAAACAGCCCCCCGCAAGGTAGAGGCATCAAACTCTCAGCAGACTTCCCTGGGAAGCCCCTCTACCTGCCTCGCAAGTTGTGTGGAGATTGGCTTGGGGGGACAAGTAGTGGCCCCCCAAAGCACATGCCCCCAGGAAAGTGCTCTCTGGGGAAATCACAGTAGCCACAGGTTCAGGAGCCTGTTATCCCTGGTGGAGGCCGTGTCAGGCTGGGCATTGGAGCACCCTAGACTGATGGTCCTGGGTGACTTCAATGTCTATGCTGTCGATGCGGCTTCCTCACAGGCAGTGGACCTGGTGTCATCCATGGCGGCGCTGGGACTCTCCCAACATGTAATGGCCCCCACTCATCGAACTGGTCACACACTTGATTTGATCTTTGCGGTGGGGGTTACAGTGGACCAGATTACTGCGATGGCAGGTCCATGGCCAGACCACCATGCCCTGAAGGCCCGAGTGAATGTGTCACCCCAACCCTGTTTAGGCGGCGAGTGTATTCTAGCTCGCCCGCCGAGCCAAATGGACCCCGTGTGGGTCACGCCCAGCACAATTGTATAGAACAATTCGGTCCATAACAGTCTTGCCACAGGGCAGACAAAACACTAGAGAATTGGATATCAGCTGTGAGGCTTTCGTGAGCTATTTTGCAGATAAAGTCTTGTCACTTCGCCGCAACCTTCCTGCCACAGTTGAAACAATGAGCGAACTCAAAGTTCCATGTACGTCTTCTGGTTTCATTCTGGATTATTTCATTCCACTCAGCCTAGAGGAAGTTGACAGATTGATCTCAACTGTATGCCCAACCACATGCAGTCTTGACCCGTGCCCCTCTTGGCTAATTAAAGCTGGCCGCGAGGGGTTTCGAGGTGCTCTTAGGGATATTATCAACAAGTCCCTCTCTGAGGGGCTGTTCCTGGGTGCTCTCAAGGAAGTGATGGTCTGCCCTCTCCTTAAGAAACCATCACTGGATCCGGCCAAATTGGCCAACTATCGGCCGGTTTCCAATTTGCCCTACTTGTGCAAATTAATAGAGAGGGCGGTGGCGATACAGTTGCAGAGCTTTATGGATGACACTTCTATACTAGATCCCTTCTAGTCCGGCTTCCACCCAGGCCACGGGATGGAGACAGCATTGTTTACTATGTATTTTGTACTGAGATGTATTGTTTTACTTGTTTTATGTGAGCTGCCCAAAGCCTGCCTCGGTGGGGAGGGCGGGGTAGAAGCTGAAGTAACAAATAAAATAAATAAATAAATAAAGAGTCTTAGAGGATAATGGGAGCTCTCTGACTGGCAGCTAGAGCTGCCTATCAAGCATTGGAGGGCCATTATTGGTGTTTCTGGGGTTGTAGAAGCACTGCAGAAGTCCACCCACCCCACCCCCCCGTTGCCTGGACAATTGACTCATCAGTGCCAGCATGTCTGGCCCATGAACCACTCCCACAAACCTCAGTGAAATATGGTTCGGTTCATGGGTGCTTCATGGAAGACTCGATCACACAAACCAAGGCTCGTGAACCACGAACTGGGCTAAGTTCATGAAGAATTTCGGTTTGTAATTTGGTTCGTGCCCATCCCTACTAACCACTACACTGTATTGGCTTTTTCACAATGCAATCACGGATCATTTCCCATTGAAACTGGAACTCTGGCGACTTCCAGAACTCTGTTGCCGGTGAGGATCTGAACAAGTTTTGCATTACCATCTCAAATGCACACAGTGCAACATTTTTCTATGACTACTGCAGCCAGGGCTAAGCTCTATCCTACATAGATGAGTGAGAGGAAGGGACATCCAGACTTCTGTAGCACCTGGAACAATACATTATAGACCCATCCAGCTTCTTCCTATAAGGTAGCATTCAACAGTGTTGGGAAATATCAGTACTTGGCTTCAGGTTGTCTATGAACATGCTTTAATCTCTGCCTTAATTTAAAAGCATAAAGCAAGATAAAATTGTTTATGCTTCACAGCCCCCACCCCTTTTCTAACTCTTGTAACAATAAATGAATTTCTTGAGGAGGCACTGTTGCACTCAGATATTGACACGATAATTGAACAGCAGCCACTTTGGACATTTATAAAGAAATGAACAAAAAGCCTCAGACTTCCCCTCTCAGATACTTGGCATTTGCAAGGTTTTCTCAATCTGTTTATCTCCCTAGATAGTCCCAGAAGGTTTTTTGTTGTAGCTTTAAGGAATCTAAACATGCAAGCTCATAAGAGCCTTTCTCCAACTATAATAATGTTGTATCAGAGAACAGCTTAGGGCTGCCAGGCCTCCAGTGTTCTTTTATGACATTTCAAAATATTCCAATACCATAAAACAGAGTATCCTAGCTTCTTGGCGCCACCTATTTTGATCTAATAGTTCCATGACAGTTTCTTGTAGAGCATTAAAAGTTACAATAAATATTAGGAACCAAGACTGAATCTCATAATGTTGTTCTAATAGCTATATAACCAATATCGAAGATCGACAAATTCTGTCTGGTGCCAAAGTCATGTTTCCCATTAGCCAGTGGTAAAGTCCTATCCCACTACAATATTACCTGTAACTTTAAAATAATTTCTAGATTAATTGAACCTTGTTAATAGATGGGTGGGGGAGAAACGTCTCACTGTACTGAGAAGGCGCATCAAAAATCACATAAAATAGTGTTGACTCCCATCTCTGTAGCCAGAGTGTGGAGGATGGAGGCAAACAAAAAATAGGGGAGGGTTTAAGGACATCTCACTGTACTGAGAAGGCACATCAAAAATCACATAAAATAGTGTTGACCCCCATCTCTGTAATTATGAGAAGCCAGAGTGTGGAGGATGGAAGCAAACAAAAAATAGGGGAGGGTTTAAGGGAGAAAGTAAAAAATTAGGGACAAATTCCTTTAAGTATACAAATACACACGCTATAATACTAAATATATCTATTAATATTACATATGTAACTACTAATATAACCATATAAATTCCACTAACTTTTTAAAGCCCCCAGAGGGGGCTTAAAACCGAAACCGGCCCACCCAGGGCTTCAGTCAGGCCCACAGCTGTCTTCTCCACCCCCTCCCCTGCCTGTCCTCACCTTTCCAAGGGAGATCAGGGCTGCCGAACTTTCCAGCTGGCTGGGCCTTGTCTTCGCAGGTTGCAAAGAAAATGTGGAATGGATTTTCCTTTATTTTCCACTAACTTATTTATTGCGTGTGTTTTCCTCTGGGCATGCTGTCAGAGGTGCAGATCAAACCCCATAAAATTCAAATTGGAAGAAGAGACAGAGGTGGCATGTGAGTTACATGTGGTTCTTAAGCCACAAGGTATCACTGTATTAGAGTGTTGGACTACGACTTGGGGATCCTTGGGCTCAAATCATCAATCATCCTTGAGCTCCTGTGTATTCTTGGATTCAATCGTTCTCTCTCAGCCTGACTGACCACACAGTGTTGTTCTGAGGGTAACACAGAGGAAGGGATGATGAAGTAAGCCACTCTGTGTACTCTTTATATGAAGGGCAGAATAAAAATGTGGTATGCGCATAGATTTAAAGCTGGGATGTCAAACCTAAGACCCATGGGCCGAAACCGGCCCACCCAGGGCTTCAGTCAGGCCCACGGCTGTCTTCTCCACCCCCTCCCCTGCCTGTCCTCACCTTTCCAAGGGAGATCAGGGCTGCCAAACTTTCCAGCTGGCTGGGCCTTGTCTTCGCAGATTGCAAAGGAAATGCAGAATGGATTTTCCTTTAAGATCTCTGGGCCCAGATAGACTACTCTGGGACTGGAATGACAGCCCCCTAAAGTGGAATGATGGTCCCTGGGAGTAGCAGCTGTATTCTGGGAATGGGATTCTGCTCTGGGGGCCGTCATTCCAGTCCCGTACTAGTTTGTCTGGGCCCAGAAACCTTAATGGAAAACCCATTTTGCATTTTATTTGCAACTTATTTTGAGCTGCAATATATTTAAGTGGAGTAGACTTTCAGTTTCCAGTGTTTGTATGCCAGTTGAAGTTGTCTGCTTGCAAATAAAAGGCTGATGTTTTGAGCCAGCTTGTCTCTGCTGAACACCTGAGAACAGGTGCCTGAGTGACTACTCTAACCTGGAAACCCACAGCCAAAGGGGAACATTACACTGGAGAGTCACTGCCACTCTGAGTAGACCTTGGGGGGAGGAGCTTGCAATGCTTATCCATTTCAGGTTTTCCTAGGCTCAGAGCATTTTATATTTTTAGTGTTTATTTTTAGTTTCTACTGTGATCCTTCTGCTTTTTCTTGATGTTTTATTTAAAAAATTGCATTGCCAATCCCACTATCCCCCCACCTTTCCATTTTAGGTAGATATCTTTTAAGGGTTGGGGGGAAGGTTTAGGAGGTGTCATTTACCAGACTGTTAAATAAAATATGGCAAGAGTGTTACTATTTTAGCATGTTTTTTTGAAAAAGTAATAAAAATTTTAAAAAGGTTTGTTTTTTAAGTTAAAAAACTTTAATAGTGTTTGTCAGTGTCCTTTATAAAGTTAATATTTTCGCTACCTGGCATTACATTTTATGGCACGCATGGCCTGGCCTGACAAATTACTTTGACACCCCTGATTTAAAGTTTCCTTTGATTAGAGAAAGATACTTCCACCTTCACAAGGGGGAGAAAAGTAAAGAGAAAATGGAACATACCCCCAAAGAGGGAGAAGAGTGGCAGGATAAAAAATTTTTAAAGCATGTTTAAAAAAAAATGACAGCCAGACATTGCTTTCAAAAGGGTGAGGGGAAGGAAAAAGAGAAAATAAAGATCCAGATCCAGATGTTTTTGAAACGAAAGCACTTGAAAAAACTGGGAAGGTGAGAAGCAAACATGAAAGTGGGCCACCCATTTGCCTTCAGCCTAGGTATAGTGTGAAAAGGTAGTATGCTTGGCTTTATGCGGATAACTCAAAGTTGATGAGATAACTATGGTATGCTTGGCTTGCTATGGTTCTCCACAGAACAAATTATTTCTTGGTGCAGTTTAGTTACTCTAATCTTAATTGAATGTTACCAAAATATCACCTTATGAGGACAACAGTTGAATCAATTAGTGAATTAGTAAATTGGCTTAGAGCATTTGTTCTTTTTTTCAGTTTAATGTAAAGATCACAGCCCTTTCATTTAAATCTGTCATTTAGCGTAGGTTATACTATTTGGGATAGGAGTGGATGGTGCCCAGTGTTAAGAATGGTCTCACCATAGACTGAGGAGCTGAACACTTTAATTAACACCACATGGGAGCAGGTTGGGAGGAGGCTAATGTCTAGTTTATTTGGACTTTCAGTGTGATTAACTTTGGATGGGTGGGCACAGCTATCCTTGTTATAATCAACACCTTGTAAATTATGGCAAAAACTTTGACTAGAAAAAGTTGTAATTAGTTATACTTTACAAAGGGGGAAGGCATTGCCTGAAACTGTGCAATTAATCTTGTATGAGACAGGAGTGAGACAGTGATGGAAGACTGAAATTAACCCCATGTGGAGCACACATGAGTTACTGTCTTATGCCCTTTTGCAAAAAAACCAGAAGAAGAATATTGGCATCAGTCCCACAAAAACAGCACATGATTATGTGTTTTAATTCTGTTCATCTGCTTTTGGTGTGAATTTATTTACTTATAGGTATATTTAAATTCTCTACTCAAGCACAAAGACACAGAACAGTCTTGTCTGTATACATCTCTGAATTAAACAGAAAAATAGGTAATATAATGCTGTGCACATTCTTAGACTCATTAAAATGTTTTGTACCACCTCAGCCGGTGGAATCAGCCTTTTGAGCTGAAGAGATGGCATCGGAAATACCTATCTATCTGCCCTTGTTGTTTGTATCTGACAAATAAGGCACACTGTCAACCCTGTCTGACTACTCAGATCATTGAGAGGTGTAGGACAGTCTCTTACTCTAGAATTCTCAGAACTTTTTCAGCCACATTGGACAAAGCCCGGCTTCACAACAGAACTGGTGAATAAGGATACAAACAAATCGAGTGCTGGTTCAGGCCTGTCAGTCTTCCCCCTCCCTGTTTGCGCCCACTCCCACTCCCTTGGGTTAAGGAAAGTTTTCTCCCACTCCCTTGGGTTAAGGAAGGTTAACAAAATGGGCAGATGTCTGGGTTAAATCCTGGCTGTGGGATGCTTTATAATGCTACCAACTGGAGGTAGAGGTTGAAGCAGGAAGAGGAGGAAGGAGTTGGGGGGGGCAAAGTTGATGGTTTGAACCAGTGCTTGATGTGTTGGTATGTTTCTTATGTGTCGGTATGCTTGTGGGACTGATTCTTTTTTATATTTTACTTCCACCACCATCTGCCTAAGGTACCAACACCCCAGACAGTGCAGAGCCCAGAAAAGTAGCACTGTTTGATCTTAGCAATCCACTAGATAGTGTTACTAATTATGCAGCTGATTTTATCCTTTTTACCCCCAGTGACAGATATGGTCCATATTGTTCCACTGAATATTTGTGACCTCTTCAGAGTAGCTCTTAAATGTTGAAAAATGCCCCCCTCCCCAGTGTGTGTGTTTACATGGTCTACATCTGCAGGAGACTAGTTGCAGCAGAGCACATGAGCTCAGGTCCAGGAAGGCAAAATCTGTAGCCTTGTTCTGACACTTCTTCTGCTGACATCACTAGTCAGCAATAACCTCTGCTATTGTTGATACAAGGAACTACCCCAAAAGGCCGTCTAGACATTGAGTTGGCTGCCAACATATTCACTAATATCTGGAAAAGCTCAGAGATCAACTTAGAGGCAAACAAGGGGGGAGAGGGAGGACTGAGAGAAGGGAAATGCCATTTCCTTTGTTATTTAAAAAATGATGTCTTTCTTGTAAAGTACTCAGTTCGATACATCACGACTCAGACAACGGCATAAGGAACATGCATTTACTCAGTACTTCACACTACAAAATACAAAGACAAACGGCCAGTGGCCAACTATATACATATCCAAGGGAACTCCCCTGGAGTACAGAGCAGCTTACAATCTTCTTCCCTTCCTCTCCCCACAATAGACACCCTGTGAGGTAGGTGGGGTCAAGAGAGCTCTGAGACAATGGCTCTTGAGAGAACAGCTCTGAGAAAGGTGACCAGCTTGCTGCATGTGTATGAGTGGGGAATCAAAGCCAGTTCTCTGGATTAGAGCTCACCATTCTTAACCACTACACCAAACATAAAATAGAATTAAATATACAGAACAAAGAATAAATGAAGGGAAGAATGGGAGAAAAGAAGAATGAGTGTCAGGAGAGGTTATCTGTTTTTTGTTGTAGTTTTACTGTTTTGGCTATTTTAGTGTTTATTTTACTGGTCCTTTTGGGAGCTTAGCCTGAAAAGTTTAATAGAAATTCTGAAATAAAGTTTATAAATCTTCTACTTCCTCTAAGTAAATACTCACTAGGGACAAAGGGGATAAAACAAAACTATGCTCTGTTAATTAGATTAATTGATTGTAGACTGGGTCCCCTGGAAAGAATCCCCTTGGAGCATCCCTTACCTCGACCATCTTCCTCGGGTCCAGCACGCGGTCGGGGTGCAGCCGATCCAGCAACGTCGCTGGTCTCTGCCCCATCAGGAGTTCGGCAGGGCTCTGGCCTGATACAGGGTTGGGTGTCATCCTCTGCGCCAGTCGGAACTGGGCCAGTCGGAACTCCCAATCGCCATCCGTGATCTGGCGGAGGGCCTCCTTCACGGTCCGGACCATCCTCTCGTCCTGTCCGTTGGTCGCGGGATGGAATGGGGCCGGCCTGATGTGCTGTATCAGGTAGCCCTGCAGGAGCGCCTAGAATTCGGCCGATGTAAAAGCTACTCCATTATCAGAGACTAGGGTGTCGGGCAGGCCATGTTTGGCGAAGATGCGGTGGAGGGCGCGTATCACCACCTTTGAAGGTGGCCACGGGGCTTATCTCCAACCACTTGGAGTATGAGTCTACCGTGACCAGGAACAAAAGTCCTTGGAAAGGCCCCGCAAAGTCTATGTGTAGACGGGACCAGGGTTTCCGGGTGGACTCCCAAGACAGGGTGGGGGTGCGGGGTGGATTAGCCCTGACTTCCTGGAAGGCCTGGCATCCCCGGACCCATCCCTCAATCTCCACGTCTATTCCCGGCCACCACACATAACACCGGGTGAGTGCCTTCATCTGCACTACTCCCGGGTGAGCTTCATGTAGGTCCTGTAGCACCCCGGACTGTACGGCCCTCGGGACCACGACTCTGTCTCCCCATAGTAGGCAGCCCTTGAGAGCCGACAGTTCATTCTTCTGTGTCACGAAAGCCACGTACTCTGGTCCCAGAGAGGCCACAGGCCACCCCCTCACCACCCAGCCCAGAACCTGGGAAAGTACGGGTCCCGGGCGGAACGGGCCACCACGTCTCTGGCCTGTAGTGGTTGGGCTGGGAGGGTGTCCACTACCAAGACCTCCGGAGCTGGGGCCAGATCCGGGTCCACGACCCGCAGGGACAGCCTACTCAGGGCGTCCGCATGGCCCATCGCCTTGCCTGGGCGGTAGTCCAGGCGATACTGGTAGCCAGACAGGAACAATGTCCATCATAGCACGCGAGACGACAAGACCTTGTCGGCTGCGAAAAGGCCGAGTAGAGGCTTGTGATCAGTCGCAATCATAAAGGGATGGCCGTACACGTAGTTATGGAACTTCTTAACCCCCACAACTGTCGCCAGACCCTCTCGGTCAATTTGTGCGTAGTTGCGCTTGGCGGCCGAGAGGGTCCTAGAATAATAAGCCATGGGCATTTCATGGCCATCGGTGAGGATGTGCCCCAGCACCGCTCCCACCCCGTAGGGGGACGCGTCACAGGCTAGGATGACTGGCAGGGACCTATCAAAGTGCACTAGCACCGCATTGGAAATGAGAAGCGCCTTCACCCCCCGGAATGCCGCTGCCTCTTTGGGGCCCCAAGACCAAGGGGCGGACTTGTCTAGAAGGCAGTGGAGTGGCTCCGCCACGTCCGCCTTGTGCGGCAGAAAGGCGTGATAAAAATGTATTAGTCCCAGGAAAGCCTGTAGCTCCGCCTTGCACTTGGGCACCGGGGCCTCGACGATAGCCTTGACCTTGTCCTTAGCTGGGTGCAGGCCTGCCTCGTCGACCTGGTACCCCAAGAAGTCCACTTCCGACACCCGAGAAGGCATTTTTCCCACTTTACCTTCAGTCCCGTGGAGTCGAAGCAGAGGAGGACGGCATGGAGTTGAGATGCGAAATCCTCGAGAGTGGCCGCCACGATTAGGACGTCGTAAAAAAAAAAGCGTCACACCTGGGATCCCTTTTAGTAAGGAATCCATCATTTGTTGAAAGATGCCCGGGGCCACACTCACCCCAAATTGTAACCTCTTAACCTTAAACGCCCCCCGGTGTGTCACAATGGTTTGGGTGAGGGCTGTCGCCTCATCCACGGGCAGCTGCTGGTAGGCTTGGGCAAGGTCCAGCTTCCCGAAAATCTTAGCGCCCGCAAGTGAGGCCAAGACGTTGCTCACTACAGGTACTGGGTATGAGTGGTCGGCCAGCGCCTGGTTGAGGGTGCACTCATAATCCGCGTGGATGCGGATTTCCCCATTAGGCTTGATGGGGGTCACTATCGGGGTTTTGCATGGTGCGTGTGATATGGGTTCCAGAACGCCCTGCGCCACCAGCTTATCCAGTTCCACATCAATCTTGGGCCGAATGGAAATGGGGGGCGTGCAAAACCATCTGCGTATGGGGGCTACCTTGGGGTCTAGCTGTAGGGAGACCGGGGCCCCTTTATAATACCCCAGTACCCCATCGAAAACCACAGGGAATTCCTGGCAAATCTCCCTGAAATCCCGCGGCGAGCATTTATTTGTCCCCCTGACCGTTATGCCCAGCGGCTCAAACCATGAGCAGCCCAGGAGACTAACCAAGTTACCCTCCACCACCACTAAATTCAGTTTCCCCGCAAAAACCTTATACTGCGCCCGGAAAGTCCCCTCTCCCCGAATCGGAACCGGGTTCCGCTGGAAGTCCATCAAGTTCAGGGACACAGGTCGCAGGCGGGGCACATTAGGACACAGTCACTTCATCGTGTCTACTGATATGATGGACGCCGCTGACCCCGAGTCTACTTGCATCGAGCAGGGGGGGCCCTGGATTTGGACTTCGACCTTGGGGAGGGAGAGGACCCTGGAATCTGCAGTACCTGAAGGGGCTTCTCCGTCAAGTAGTAGAGGTCACTCCCATCCGCGGTCTCATGGGACGTATAATCCTGATGGTGAGGCAGCTGTTTGGCACAGTTGCCGGTGCCCTTCGACCGGCAGACACGGGCGATGTGTCCCTGCCTGCTGCACGTGTGGCACTTGGCATCCCAGAACCTGCAGGCCTTTCTCTCATGGTTGTCTCCACAGCTGGCACGTGCGGCGTTGCTGGGTCTCTTTCCCGAGGACTGGCTAGCGGTAGACCTGCAGCGGTGTTGTTGTTGCCGGATGGCCCGAACTCCCTCTTCATCCAAGTTCTCCGGACTCGACTGGGCCCCTGAGAAGTGGGCTGTCTCAGCGGGCCGATCCTTGTGAGAGGCCTCATGAGCGGTGGTGAGCTGCAGGACCTCCTCCAGTTTCATTGTGCGATTTCTGATAATCTTCTGTCACATCTCGGTATCGCTTAGGCCCCACACAAACTGTGTTAAGAGGTTGTCCACCACCGTGGGGAAGGCGCAGTCGACAGCGAGCTGGCCCAGCACGGCCATGTAAGCTGTGTCCGATTCCCCGGGGGCCTGGATGCCACTCTGGAAATCCATCCTCCTGGCCAGGAAGGTCAGTGTCGGGCTGAAAAAGGCATTGAGGGCCTCTAGGATCTCCTCGAACTCACATTCCAGGATTAATCGAGGCTCCAGTAGGCTCTTGGCGAGTCAAATAGTATCCGTGCCACATGAGCTGATGAGCAGGGCCCTCTGGTTACCAGCGTCCGTGAAGCCATTAACGTGAGGTAGCAGGCCAGCTGGTCCGTCCATGAGTCCCACAGCTCGGGCCATAAAATGTCGAACTTGTCCAAACTTCCGTGGGTTGCGGCCATGATTCTAGCGCATTGCGGAGAGCGATTTCGGGCAGAAAGTGCGAGCGGCTGCGCGGTGCTTATTGGTAGCATGCGGGGCGCGGACTCTTCCTCCTCGGGCTCGGTGCTCGATGCTGCGCTGGCTGTGGACTCAGGGTCGCTCATGCTGGTTGTGCTGGTTCTTTCTCCTTCTATAATATACTGGGTTCAGACGCATGTAGTTTATTGGAAAAACACAAGACAAGCATCCAGGGCCGAAGCCATGCTTATATCCCCAAAACACCCCACACACCCCACCCCCACCCGTGATAGGCTGTTTACATGGTGACTAATGTCCATAGGTTGAGTGCAGGATCCGAGGTGGCTGATAGGTCCGTCCTAGGATCCTCGCCCACTATTGTGTTGGAACCTGAAACTGCGCTTGTGCTCCTGACCACGTGCAAGCCCAAGCGCATGTACATTCTCTATGAATACACAACACCTTCTCTCCCCCCACTGTGCTGACAAGCTTAGAACAAATCTAAATTTAAAAGCTTTAATCCCAAATAGATCCTTTTCTATGCCACCTGAGATTGCCCTGTCAAGCAATTCCACTTGAGACAAAATCTATAACACGGCAAAGGTGATGATATACAAGGATGTAAATGTTATAAGATGGTTTCAGAGGGCAGTTCTGTTGGTCTGCGGTAGAAGACCAAGAAGATTTTGGGGGTATAAGCTTTTGAGGGTCAAAGCTTCCTTCATCAAATACTAAGAGTGGGTGGATTCACACAATATACCACAGCCATGTGGGACAGCACTGCAGGGGAAGAATGGCTTGTATATACTTCACTGTATGTTTCTGTGAATGGAAGGAGAAGGAGTTGGATTTATACCCCGCCCTTCACTTGGAGTCTCAGAGCAGCTTACAATCTCCTTCCCTTCCTCTCCCCTCAATAGACACCCTGTGAGGTAGGTGGGGTTGAGAGAGCTCTGAGACAATGGCTCTTGAAAGAACAGCTCTGAGAGAACTGTGACTGACCCAAGGTCACCAGCTGGCTGCATGTGGATGAGTGGGGAATCAAAGCCAGTTCTCCGAATTAGAGCTCACCATTCTTAACCACCACACCAAACATTAAATAGAATTAAAAATACAGAAGAAAGAATAAATGAAGGGTAGAATGGGAGAAAAGAAGAATGAGTGTCAGGAGAGGTTATCTGGTTTTTGTTGTAGTTTTACCGTTTTTGCTATTTTAGTGTTTATTTTACTTCTGCACTAGTCCTTTTAGGAACTTAGCCTGAAAAGTTTAATAGAAATTCTGAAATAAAGTTTATAAATCTTCTACTTCCTCTAAGTAAATACTCGCTGGGGACAAAGGAGATAAAACAAAACTATGCTCTGTTAATTAGATTAATTGATTGGATTCTAAGAATAAGGAATTATTCCTAGCAAGGGAGCATATGTGGACTGAAGAAAAAAATTCCAGTTCCATGGCAGAAACAGCCAGAGTGTTGCTATGGTTACCTCAAAGTTAGACTACTGTAATACATTCCTCATTGCCTGTCTTTAAAGACATCTCAGAAACAACTCCATTTGGCACAGAATACTACAGCCCAGCTACTGTCGGGTGTTAAGTGGTATCTGCATATCACTCCCACTCTGCAGATACTCTGTTGTTTACCAGTCAGGTATTGGACTCAGTGTAAGGGTGTCTAACTGTCACCTATTCAGCCTTTAATGGCACTGGACCCAGGTACCTACAGAATTGCCTCTCCTGCTATGTTCCATTGTAACAGCATCAGTCACCAGAGCAAAGCATTCTGACGGTGCCACCCTGCTAAAAGATAAAATTGGTAGTTGTCTATTCATGCATGTTGTTTGTGCTGGCTCCCAAATTATGGAAAGCTCTGCCTGAGGCTATTAGGAAGGCCCTCTCACAAAATAGATGCTATGGTTACCTCAAAGTTAGACTACTGTAATACATTCCTCATTGCCTGTCTTTAAAGACATCTCAGAAACAACTCCATTTGGCACAGAATACTACAGCCCAGCTACTGTCGGGTGTTAAGTGGCATCTGCATATCACTCCCACTCTGCAGATACTCTGTTGGTTACCAGTCAGGTATTGGACTCAGTGTAAGGGTCTAACTGTCACCTATTCAGCCCTTAATGGCACTGGACCCAGGTACCTACAGAATTGCCTCTCCTGCTATGTTCCATTGTAACAGCATCAGTCACCAGAGCAAAGCATTCTGACGGTGCCACCCTGCTAAAAGATAAAATTGGTAGTTGTCTATTCATGCATGTTGTTTGTGCTGACTCCCAAATTATGGAAAGCTCTGCCTATTAGGAAGGCCCTCTCACAAAATAGAATTGTTCAGGAGAGTACTCTTGTAGAGGTGTAGAGCCTGGAGCTATGATATAATGGCTCCGCTCAGGACGTGACCTCTGTTATGAATACTGTGTTTTTCTTCCAGTTCTTCATTCCCAGCCCTACTGCATTAAGTTGTTTTACTAAAAAAAATTGGTGTTAGACTCAAATGTTATCATCCAAATGTTATTATAATTTGTAATCGACTTATAGCCTGATTGAATAGTTCAATATTAAGCTGCTTTGAACCATGAAAAAAGACAGAATATAAAATTTTTAATTAATAAATACATAAAATTCTGTCATGCTAGTAATCTCTCTTGGGTCCCAGCGAGAAAGGCAGACTATAAATGTAAATAAATAAAATAAAAATAAAATGTTTTCAAGACTGGAAAGGGAGTCAGGGAGAGAGATGTAGAAGGTTAAGTAACTATTGTTTACCAGTAGGTCTGATAATTCCTCCTTGGAAGAAGGAAAAGGCAAATGCTAAAAGGGCTGAATTATTTTGAAAACTAGGGATGTGGATTCAGGAGAGAATTTCCTGCCAGAAAGAAGGAAGAGCCTGTAAGCATGTGTCTGAATGGTCTTCAATATTTTATCCTTACCTTTGAAATTCACCTCTTACCTTGCCCTGTAATTTTCCAGGTTTATGGGGGAAAGACTGTATTATTCCAGGGCTGGCCATATACCTAGCCTTTTAAGTTGCATGATGCATAAAAGAAAGTCTTTGGCTGACTCCGCATAGGCTGGGTCAGTTGACTGATGATGAAACACTGTCATGCAGGAATGAACTGGACCGATTAACAGAACAACAAAGACCCCCTGCTCCCAGCAGCCCTCAGTCAGAGCAAGAAGCAGCCAGGTAAATTGCAGAGCCGCCCCCCTGGTCCAAAACAGTCCAGTGGCACCTTTAAGACCAAGTTTTATTCAGGTACAAGCTCTGCACGTCCCGTCCCCCCCAATAGCTAGCAATCCAAAACAGTCCAGTGGAGCCTGAGCAGTGGGTGTTGCCTTCTGACACACTTCCGGTGATGCCAGGGGGTGTGGCATATGCAAATGAGTTATGCTAATGAGTTATGCTAATGAGCTCCTGCACCTCTTTTTCTACGAAATGACCCCTGCATAAATGAAAGTCTTTGGCTGACTCCGCATAGGCTAGGTCAGTTGGCTGATGATGAAACACTGTCATGCAGGAATGAACTGGACCGATTAACAGAACAACAAAGAGAAGGGAGTACTCTGGAAATAGGCACTGGCAGCAGTGTGGCAGGCACATTTTGGCTGGGAAAATGGACAAATTTGCTACCATAAAAGCAGAAATTCATGGAATGGGAGAATGATCAGAAGAGGGGAGGGCCCTACTCAGCGTGGCCCGAATTTTGGAACTAGCTGGATGCTGGATGGGGGGCAGGTGGCTGAACGGTGGGAAATTCAGGACTTCCCCCTCCCCATGGGACCAATACCAAGCGCCGAGGCAGCCTGGGGAGGGCATTTGCGGTGGGGGGGAGGATAGGCCAGCTGCTTGAATCCTGCCCCATTCCTTTGTCCGGCCATGGAAAAGACCAGAAGAGACAAGGCTACCTGCACTACAGAGCTGAATTATGTGGAATTTTCATGGATCACTAAGTTGTAGTAAATTCCACAGGTGTGTTTGTGTGTGTGTGTGTGTGATTGCAGCCAAAACAACAAAGAGTCTTGTGGCACTTTACAGATAAACAAATTCATTGTGGGATAAGCATTCAAGGGCCTAACCAATTGCCAGAGGCTGCTTCTGATGTGTACTCCCATCACTAGCTAATGCTTTGTGGAGGTACGAGCTTTTGTATACAACAAACTGGCAGCAGAACAAAACAGCAGTAGATCACAGAACTTTGGACAGACTATATCACCTCTTCATAGTTTGTGGCTGAACATCCATGAATCCAGATGCACATTTTTATATATGACAAAGTCAGCATGGTGTAAGGGTTAAGAGCAGTGGACTCTAATCTGAAGAACCAAGTTTGATTCCCCCACTCCTCCCCATGAAGCCTGTTGGCTGATCTTGGGCCAGTCAGTTTTCTCAGCACTCTCTCAGCCCCACCTACCTCACAAGGGGTGGTAATTGTAAGCGACTCTGAGAATCCTTAGAGTACAGAAAAGCAGGGTATAAAAACCTTCTTCTTCAGATATTTCTCAGTTGTTGCTTGCTGATGGCTGACTATTAAATTGTCTCTCTGAAGCCATCGACAAAATCGCTCCCCAGTGCCCTCTCCACTCCTGTACCAAACTAGCCCCCTGGTACACCATGAAGCTACGAAGGATGAAATGGGAGCTAAGACGACTAGAGCATATATAGTGGCGGTCTTGTGACAAAGCTGCAAGAACATCTTATAAGACATTTATGTAATCCTTTGAGATGGCAGTGAAGCCTGCAAAGAAGGAATTCTGTGTGTCTTCCATTGCATCTACTTATTGCTACCCCTGGGAAGATCTACTCTGCACTCCTTCAGGAGAGACTCCAGAAATGGCTTGATGAAGAGAGGTTCCTTTTTCCTGAACAGTGTGGCTTTCGACAGGGTGTCGCTACTACAGACCATTGTCTGACGCTTCTCCATCTTGCCAGCAAGTATTCCTTGCGTCCAAGAGGTTGTCTCTATGCGGCCTTCATGGATTTGAGGGCTGCCTTCGACTCCATCTCTCGTCGCAGATTGTGGGAGAAGTTATTGAACACCAATATTGACCGCAGACTACTGGGATTGATTATGGCTCTCTATTCTAAAACATCTGCCTCGGTTCGAGTGAATTCTTCAGGAGTCAGGACAGACTCCTTTCCAGTGCAGAAGGGAGTTAGACAGGGATGTTTGTTGGCCCCCTGCCTGTTTAACATCTATATTAATGATTTGGTGCCGTTTCTTAAAATGAGAGCCAGACATCCTCCGTATTTAGCTGGTCTTCCTATACCACTTTTACTTTATGCTGACGATGCTGTTTTGCTGGCAACATCTGAAGTTGGACTGAGGTCTACTGTCAATGCCTTTTTGGACTATTGCAAACAAGAAGAGCTTATCGTGAATTATGCAAAGTCCAAGGTTCTTCGCTTCTCTGTCAAGAGAAGAAGAGGTCCTCTGTATTTTAAAGTTGGGAATGGCCAACTAGAATGGGTTTCCTCCTTCCGATACCTAGGTATTGTTTTTAGTTACAATCTATCCTGGTCCGCTCATCTGACATACGTTAAGAAGTCATCCAGACTCGCCACGGCACTGGTTGAGAAATTCTTCCGTACAAAGGGGGCTAAGCGGATTCCCCCGGCCATCGAGGTGTACAATGCGAAGGTGGTCTCCCAAATTTTATACGGTGTAGAAATCTGGATTGCTGGCGTGGATGAGAAATTGGATTCCCAGCTAAACTCCTTCCTTAGGAGAATTACTGGAACGCCACGGTGTGTTGCTGGGACTGTCCTTCGTATGGAACTGGTTCAATCTTCGCTTGAAGCACGTGCTTGGAAGAGGGCATTCAAGTTGAGATTTAAGTTATCTGACCCAAGTCATCACCCCCAGGCCGGCTTTCTTCGTTCCATCTTAAAGGACACGACATCCAACCCTTGGTTGTCCCTTCTTGCTGGTAAACTCAGGACATTGGGAGTGCCGATGTCCTCACCTAACGAAGAGCTGATGCCCTCTCAGCTTGAGGAAACCTTGAAGAAACTTAAACAGTTGGATTGGGCCAGCACCGTGGCCAGGGCAAGACGCACCTGCTCTCCGTTGGCTTTGGGGTTGTCCCCTCCAGAGAGATTTCCTGACTTTTATTCAACGTTATCAATTCCATCTCACTCCCATCACTAGCTAATGGTTTGTGGAGGCAGGAGCTTTTGTATACAACAAACTGGCAGCAGAACAAAACAGCAGTAGATCACAGAACTTTGGACAGCCTATATCACCTCTTCATAGAGTTTGTGGCTGAACATCCATGAATCCAGATGCACATTTTTATATATGACAAAGTCAGCATGGTGTAAGGGTTAAGAGCAGCGGACTCTAATCTGAAGAACCAAGTTTGATTCCCCCACTCCTCCCCATGAAGCCTCTTGGCTGATCTTGGGCCAGTCAGTTTTCTCAGCACTCTCTCAGCCCCACCTACCTCACAAGGGGTGGTAATTGTAAGCGACTCTGAGAATCCTTAGAGTACAGAAAAGCAGGGTATAAAAACCTTCTTCTTCAGATATTTTCCAGTTGTTGCTTGCTGATGGCTGACTATTAAATCATCTCTCTGAAGCCATCGACAAAATCGCTCCCCAGTGCCCTCTCCACTCCTGTACCAAACTAGCCCCCTGGTACACCATGAAGCTACGAAGGATGAAATGGGAGCTAAGACGACTAGAGCATATATAGTGGCGGTCTTGTGACAAAGCTGCAAGAACATCTTATAAGACATTTATGTAATCCTTTGAGATGGCAGTGAAGCCTGCAAAGAAGGAATTCTGTGTGTCTTCCATTGCATCTACTAGCTCTCCCCCAGCTCAATTATTCAGAATAATTAGATCGTTAACTTCCCTTACTCAGGGAACCTGAAAAGGTAGTAATTTGGCAAACAGCTGTGAGGCCTTTGTGAGCTATTTTGCAGATAAAATCCTGTCAGTCCGCCACAACCTGCTGGTCAACATTGACACAGTACAGGAACTGGAGGTCCTTTGGGTGCCTTCAGGTCCAGTAATGGACCACTTCAGTCGACTTTCCCAGGATGAGGTCAGCAGAATCCTGGGTGCTGTGAAGTCCACTGCTTGCCTACTTGATCTGTGTCCATTGTGGCTGGTGAAAGCCAGTGGTGACAGGATATGTATCCTCCTGATGAATATCATCAATTTAAACCTGAGTTCGGGGACCTTCCCAGGGACTTTAAAGGAGACAGGTGTGAGGCCACTCTTAAAGAAGCCATCTCTAGATCCAACTGATCCAACCAACTATAGCCCAGTTTTGAACCTTCCTGGGTAAGGTAGTTGAGAGAGTGGTAGCGGAACAGCTCCAGGCTTTCCTGGGTTCCTCTGTCCTGGACTAATTCCAGTCCAGTGTTCACCTGGGCTACGGGGTGGAGATGGATTTGGTCACCCTCATGGACAATCTCTGCAGAGATCTGGACCGAGGTGGATTGGCACTGCTACCAGTGGTTGATCATGATCTTGAGACCAGCTGCCTCACCAACGTGGGGATACATGGGTCATCCTTACTGTGGCTTGTCTCATTTCTCCATGGTTGGGGACAGAAGGTGGTACTTGGAGAGAGGATTTCACCATGTTACCCATTGGTTTGCGGCATCCCACAAGGGGCGATCTTTTCTCCCATGTTATTCAGCATCTATGTGCACCCCCTCACCCAGCTGGTGCAGAGTTTCAGACTGGGTAATTATCAATACGCTGATGACACCCAGCTGTATCTGCTGATGGCTGGCTAGCCAGACATTGCCCCAGATATGCTAGCCAAGGGCTTGGAGGCTGTGGCTGGTTGTTTAAAACAGAGTTGACTAAAATTGAATCCACAGAGGTCCTGTGCCTGGGCCGGGTGGGGGAATAGGATTGGCATCCAACTTCCATCTCTTGACAGAGCGCTGTTATCAGCAGCGCCAGCAGTGAAGAGTTTGGGTGTGATTTTGGATGCCTTACTGGAGGCCCAAGTCACAAATGTTGCTAAATCAGCATTTTACCATCTTACACTGATCAGGCAACTATTTCCCTGCGACCTAGCCACAGTAACCCATGAAACGATCATCTCCAGGCTGGATTACTGTAATGTGCTCTATTACTGTAATGTGCTCTATGCAGGGCTACCTTTGAGACTGGCTCAGAAACTTCAGCTGGTCCAGAATGCAGCAGTGTGTGTCCTCACAAGGACACCATTAAGAGCCCATATACAATCAGTGCTCTACCAGCTGCACTGGCTCCCAGTGGAATACCAGATCAAGTTTAAGGTTTTGGTTTTAACCTTTAAAGCCCTATGTGGTCTGGGGCCAACATACCTTCAGGACCGTCTTTCCTGGTATGCCCCTCAAAGAGCATTACACTCTATGGACCAACATCTGCTGGTGATCCCTGGCTTGAAGGAGGTCTGCTTAGCCTCAGCCACAGCCTTCTTGGCTCTGGCACCAGCCTGGTAGAACACTCTCCCAGGAGAGATCTGAGCCCTGCAAGACTTAATGTAGTTTCGCAGGGCCTGCAAAATGGAGATGTTCTGCCAGGCCTATGGCTGAGGTGGCGATCTAACAATATTGGCCTCCCCCGATGTGTTTTCCATCTTATACTGTCTACTCATCTCCCCACCCCCACATTACTAGTTACCATCTACAGTGCACAGATGTGGCGCTGACCCAGGAATACTGGTTTTAAATGGCGCCATGAATTGTAGTTAGATTTTAATAACTGTTGATGAATTTATTGTATTATTATCATATTATTGTATTTTCTCATGTTGTTGTAACCCGACTTGAGCTTTGCATTGCAGGGGAGGGAGGGCTAGAAATCCAATAAATAAATAAACAAACAAACATATCTAATGGAATTGAGAATGCATTGTACCTTAATTAGAATGTTATGGAATTATTGTGTGGGTGGAACATGGTGCTGAGTGGGAAAGTTGGGTCATTATAGCAAGTTCAAGGAATCCAATTAACAGGGAAAAACATGGATGCCATTTAGGGAGGGCAAGGGAGCAACTGGAACCCCATTGCTTCAGACCACATGTGTTTATTTCTCTGGAATACGTCTGGTTATTATGAGGCATTAAAAACTATAACAAATGCTTTATTTGTATAATTTTTCTTTACCTGTTAATCATTTAATCATGTGTACTGTGAACCTTGTCCAGACAAAAATCAAAACCTGAACTGATTTTGTGGAAGTACATGATGACGCTTTTAAGAAAGTTACCAAGAGCATTAACCCCAATGCCAAAAATTTGTTTGTTTTCAGCATCTGTATGCCACTTTTCTCCCTGAAAGGAACTAAAGCATCTCACAGAAAGCTACCAAAATACAGTTCCATCAACTCAAACAAATAATATGGTTAAAGAAACAAAGAAATCAAGACAAAAACAAACACATCCTGAGCTAACACAGAGATCACAAAAAGATGCTATGATTGATAGTCCTAACCTCTCTCTTCTCTTCTCCCGCCCTTGTCTCTTACACAGGGCCGGATTTAGACTTGTTGAGGCCCTAAGCTATACAAAACCCAGAGGCCCCCTACTGTTTTAAATTACATCAGCTGGTCTCAGAAAAATTTAAAATATATACGCCTTTTTAATATTTGAAATCATTTTTATATTATGTTTTTATTTGAGGCCCCAGCAGATTGCGAGGCCCTAAGCTGTAGCTTATTTAGCTTATGCGTAAATCCGGCACTGCTTACACATACACACATATTCACTTTGCCATTCATCTGCAAATGCAAAATGATCCTACCATGCTAAGCTTTGACCCTCATAATCATAGTGCATCTTTCACAATTTGGGGGAGTTATTAAACGTCTTCAAATCAAGACATCATAATGCAGCAGCAGATCTCTCATCTTTTCTTTACATCAGTTTACATTAGAACAGTCACTGCTGAAGGGAAAGTTTTTTTTAAAAAAAAAAAAACACAAATGATTGAGTATTTTTAGATAGATTCCTGTTCCCCGATTTTAAATGTGAGCACCCCATTTATGATTTTTAAAATGAAGGGCTTACTGACTAGCCACTGTTTTCCAAGGTACTACTGACAGTTTGCTATGCAGATTTCAGTGTCACTTTAAACAAATTCCTCAGTGCATTTTCTCTGCAACTGTAACTATATAAAAGCTACAACTATATTGGCTAAAATGAACATGTATACTTGGGAAGGGCTGTTGCTATTGTGAAGAATAAGCTAGTACTGGCAGTGAAGTTCCAATGCTTGAGCTAGTAACAGTTGTTTTATTAATCTGTGGTACATAAAGGAGCTTTTCGCTGTATTCTACAATCACTATAGCAAATGCTGCTTTAAGAGAGATTAGCTTTCATTCCTTGATACAGTCTCAAGGGGGGGAATGATCAAAGTGGGAATTACTTCTCCATTGCACCTTTGCCAATAATGATATAGTCATTGCACAAGATGTACTGGATCAGCACTCTCAGTGAGTAGGAGAAGATTGTGACACATAAATTTACAGCAATGACAGACAATAAATCCAGTTTAGATAAAGGCCTGTGTCTGCAGTCTGCCCCTTTAAGAGCCATAAACTGAGAGATCAAGGATAGGAAAACTGATAGGAAACACAGTTTTCCAGAAATAGACAAGGTGTGAGCAAGCTGTGGAATCCTGCTTCCTTTCTCAATGTCCCATCAATCCAGTTCTGTTTATTTTAGTATCCTGCTGCCAGCTCTCTTGGAAACCATCTTGAAAAAACAAATATCAGTGGAGCTGCTGCATGCCTTTTTAATCACACTCATTCTTTCTTCATGTTAAGTGCGTGCATATTTAAATAATATATTCATACATAAGGCACAGTGGCTTGCACTTTTTATAGCTTCTTGTGGTTGCTATATGTTAACACATTTGGGCTACTTGGTTCCCCCCATAAGGCTGTGGAGAAAAAGCCTGCAGACATATTTATTAATTTATTTAAAACATTTCTATGCCACTTTCCCACCCAAATAGAGTCCCTAAGGCAGTGAACATAGGGTTACCAGGTCCCTTCTGGCCATTGGCGGGGGATGGAGTAGGGTTCCCAGATCTAGGCTGGGAATCTCCTGGAAATTTGGGGATGGAGCCTGGGGAGGACAGGGACCCCAGTGGGGTACAATGCCATGGAGTCCACCCTCCATCCATTTTCTCAAGAGGAACCGATATCTGTAATTTGGTGATGAACTGTAATTCCAGGGGATCCCCAGCTCCCACCTGGAGGCTGGTGGCATCCCTTAATTTAAAACAGCTTTTAAAATAAGGTGCATATATAAAGTATAAAGACAATAATGCTGAAGGCAGTAGGAAAAGAGAAAGACCCAACGTTGACTCAGTAAAGGAAGCTACTCCATTGGATTGACTGAGTAAAGGAAGCCACAAAGTTCAGTTTGCAAGACCTGAGCAAGGCTGTTAATGGTAGGGCATTTTGGGGGTCATTAATTCGTAGGGTTGCTATAAGCTGGAAGCAACTTGATAGCACATAACACATGCACACACATATAAAATATTTAAACAATTCAGTAAGAACATACAGACACACATAATGCAACTAGGGAGAAGAAGAGAGGGCATATGTATTTGAGCAGGAGTGTCTCCTCGCATCCTGGTATTTTACTGGAGATATGTGCCACATCTGCACAGAAGTCAGTTGCCATTTCCTAGCAAATCCCATTGCCAAAATCAGCTTGCAGGAAAGGCCAGTTGTGCCTTATCAATACTAGAGAGAATTCCAACCTAATGGGGTCCATTTTCTTCAGGAACTCAGTTATACAAGGAGTCAGTACAAAAATAACAAGATGGGGGGGGTTGGATTAAGAGACAATGGTGATGCAAGAGACATGGGAGAGGGTTTGGATTTGAATGTCAAAACCAGCTTTGATATCATGAAGTTTGAGCCCAGTTCTAAAGCTGCAAATGTTTTGCAAGTAACTGTAGAATGGCTACCAGTGATGTCTAGGATTTGTTAATTAATGCCCTCATGCATCCTTATATTGCCAACACTCCTCAAGAACTGTTTGCTACAAGATGGAGGGAGGGAGGTGCTTACAGTGTAGGGGTCATTCTTTGGCACTGCAGGCACAACTTGGAAGCGCCGGGATCATATTCGAGAGTCACTCTAACACTCTAGTTTCTGGGCGAGTGCAAGAGCGTCACCCTGGTGCAATGTCACCACTTCCTGGTCGTGCCGGAAGTTACATAATCATTGGACACCCCCCACCCCCATTTTGCCAACCTACTTCTGCCCGCTGACCAGATGAGCGTTGGTAGGCACTGGAAAGAGTTGCCAGGAGTCTGTCCACCATTAACAGGGCCCCGGTTAAAAAAAAAATTGTTTGCTACTTAAGCAAGGAGTCATTTGGTTCAATGGAAAAAAAATTCTGTATGGAAGACCTGAGTTCAACTAGCTTTGTAGTCAAGTGTTGCCTTGAACCAGGTAACTCTCCACCTGAGGTTCCTGTTTTAGAATGTGAATTACTGTTGTGAGGATGTGTAAAGATTCAGGTTTTAAAGCACAATGTACATAACTGCTATGTAAATGATAAACAATAATTATCATAAAAGTACAGAATACAATAGATGTTCCTATCTGTTTTTCACACCTGAGTTTTACCCCAAGACAGCTTTATTAAATAAATATCTTGCCTTTGCTTTGATTGGGAAATTAGCTACAAAGACGGAACTAGCAAGAGGCTGGGGTATAGTGTGGATCTGCTATCAGTTTTTACAGAGATAGTTCCCTTTAGACCCTTAGTTTAAGGCAATGACGTACAAATTGTAACAGAAATGGGTTTTATTTAAATATAATAATAATAATAATCTAGAAGTTTACATTCAGACCAGAGACTGCAAGCATACAAGAAGATACAGAAAGTGGTTAGCAGACAAATAGAGGGGGTTGGGGAATGTCAGGGTAATACTACACCTATCCTGAAGAGATGAAGGAATCCAAGGTAAGAGGAGAGGAGATGTGTAGACCGACCAGAGACCACAGAGGACCTGAGTTGTGCTCAGGGGTGTTAGCTTTGTGCGTGCCCAGCTAAAGTCACTTTGGGCATGTGCAAGACTGGGTATAGTTATACCCCAAAATGTATCCTGAAGTTATGCTAAAGTGTGGTAACTAGTTCCACAATGGATTGATGGGATTCCCATTGTGGAATAATAGGGCAATCTGGTGCTTCCCTGGTACCAGACAATGGAGGAGAAATTTGACAGACAAAAGACTAGCCAGTAGAAGATGCTTGAGACAAGAGCTTAGGTTTGTCCATCCTTTGTCTTTATGGACTGAGCAGAGAAAAGTGGGGGGGGGTGTCACATGGAGGATGTCTGACCAGGCAGCTGGCCTGGTACTTGGCCTAAGCTTTCCCAGCTAAAATGTGGTTCTCCTAGCCTCCCAGCAAAAGCCACTGTTTAAGCCAAGCCTGGCTTTATGAGGTTCAGAGGTTGTTTTAGGGTGTTTCTGTCTCGGGAAAAACCACCCCAGGTACTTGGGTCTGTGCTGCTGGTTACACTGAGCTCCATCAGCCTCAATACAATGGCCCTTATTGTTAGAATTTTAAATATACTTCACCTACACTGTTTAGATGCAGAATCTGAATAACATAACTTAAAGGTAATGTGTGCTTTTCCAGATAAATTCAAAGAAGTATCTAAATGGAGAAATTGTCACCAAAGTCTTCAGAAAGCTTCCACTTGTTTCTAAAAGAAGCTGCATTCAAAAGGGACCAAAAGCAGGACCAAGAAGTATAGAACAAATTGATGGGGGAGATGAGATTACCTCAAACAGACTTGTCGCTGTTGCAGATGGTTGCCCCTACTGTGGCTTATTCCAGTGGAGAGTTTGTTCCTTTTCCTGTTGTAGTTGTGGAGAGTCACAGACAGGATGCATCTGCAGGAACTGGAGAACTTAAACCTGCACAGGCTCTGCCATTTTTTTTCTTTCTCTACCTTGTTGTGGTGTTGCTGCCTAACAGGTCAGTAGACTGAGGGAGATGGCTTCAATTTTTGATACAACGCATCCTTCCTTGTAGCCTCCACCTAGTTCTGATTGTCATGAATCTGTGCATCCAGTCCTACACAAATGCCTCACAAACAGAGTGGAAGAGCACCCATCTCAAGCCTCTTTCAGCATCTTATCTAAATGAGCCAATACATAGAGGCTAGTTGCTGCAAGGGACATTAATTCATTCATTATAAACATGGTGGCTATATGGTCTGTTGGATATATTAGGTGACAAGATGTTCATAGGTTTGGTAATAAAAAGGGGGGAACCATACTGCAGCAATGCCTACCTCACTTTAAATTCCACATATTGGGAAAGGGCTGTGGTTCAGTGGTAGAGCCTCTGCTTGGCATGTAGAAGGTCCCTGGTTCAATCCCCAGCATCTCCAGTTAAAAGGATCAGGTAGGAGGTAACATGAAAGGGTCTGCTTCAGACCCTGGAGAGTAGCTACCAGTCTGAGTAGCTACTTGATGGACCAATGGTCTGATTCAGTACAAGGCAGATTCATGTGCTCACACCTCATTAGAAAAAGAGAGAGAACCTGATGCCCTGGCACTGTTATATCTCAGCATTTCAAAGGGGCTAAGAGTCAGCTAGAGATGCGTGAACAGTATACATCACTCATACAGTTGTCATTGCCAGAAAGGACAAGTGTGTGAGGAATATACACTGAAGGTGGCATTGAGGGGGGGACAATGGCAAAAGTAGGAAAATCATGGAGAGATGCAGGTGCTGCTTCTGTTATTTGGGAGGGGTTAACCCTCAATGTGTTTGTGTGTCTCTAGATTTAAGTATCTGCAAATTTAGCCATGTTCAGATATATTGATTTATGGAGAGTTATATATGAGGAAGCAGAACTGATTATCATTATGTTAGGCTCGGATGTGTAGAGTGAAACTCCCAAATGCTTCAGAATATCCTGGCTCAATCTTTGTCAAGCTTATTCACAAAAATATTTGTTATGCACATGCAAAGTTAAATGTCTTTGTCAGGAGACATTAGACATAAAGAGAGCAATCCTAAACAGGTCTCCTTGGAAGTAAGTCCTATTTTATTCAGTGGCACCTACTCCCAGAAAATTGTTCTCAGGATTGCAGCCCTAGACACCAGTGTTTTACTAGAGGCAGACATGTTTGTTAGTAAATTTGAAATACAGATTTGTACTCATAAAGACTTTGTAATATTTCTGTTAAAATTATTATATTTTCAAGGGATTTAACAAGAATGCTTTAATTTATTTTTATAACCACAGAACTCTTTTTTTTGTACAATACCCAAATGGTTCCCCATCCTTTTCTTTTTTTCTCTGTATAACACTTTGTTAAATGTTCACTTAAGGACAGACAGGATGTTTAACTCTTTCTTTCTACATTTTTCCTTTTTCTCATATTCATTCTCTGTTTTTGCTCATCTGGTAAAGCAATTACAGATTTTTTTTTGCCTGTGTACTTCAGTCTCACTCACAAGCAGGGGTCTTTTCATAGAAAAAGAGCGGCAGGAGCTCATTAGCATATGGTATGCTAATGAGCTACTAAGCTATTAGCGTAATAGCTCATTAGCATATGCAATGCCCCCTGACATCACCGGAAGTGATGTCAGAAGGGGAAGCAAAAGGGGGGGAAGGCATCTTCAAAAGCCTCCCCTTCCCTTCCCTACCCAGCGGGGGGGGCGAAGAGAGAAGGCTTTTAAAGGAGTTGGGCTGCAGAAGGAGGAAAGAAGAAAGGAAAGAGAGAGAGAGAGTAGAGAGAAGGAACAAAGGAAGGAAAGAGAGAAAGAAAGAGAAGGAAAGAAGGAAGGAAAGAGAAGAAAAGAAGGAGGGAAAGAAAGAGAGAGAAGGGAAGAAGGAGGGAAAGTTTGGGAAAGAGGAAAAGGAAAGGAGGAAAAGCGTGGGCTTGGGAGGCCGGCGACAGGCCGTAGCGAGGGGAACTGGGGGCGGGGCTTGCTACCACTGCCATTTTGCCAGCTCATGGGCTCCCGGAGTGGCGCTCCAGCGTGCTCCGGCCCCAAAAGACCCCTGCTCTCAAGGATGCGAGGGCTTGAACTTAGAAAATAAAGCTACATAAGACCAATCCTGCTGGATGAGAACAAAAGTCCATCCTTTTCCACAGTCTCCATCAGAGGCTTCTGAAAAAGGCTAGGATATTGTCTCTAGTGAGCTATTCTGAGTGTATCCAGGCTTCTGAACCCTCTTTAGGTGTCTCTAGCAGCAGTCCTTTTAACTGGCAAACAGTAAGGAGCCTCTTAAAACCTGGATCTAGGCCTTCTGCATTTTAATTATATGCTGCACTTTTCGCTTCTAGTTATGTGGCTGAAGCCACTAATCTTGGAGTGTCAGGGGATGGTTTGATATGGCTGTCTCTGCAGTTAAACTTTAACTGCTGAATTTCATAAATAATGAAAATAGTGTTACAAGAAAATCTTGTTCTTATTGATATAGTGCGAATGCACTGTTATTAAAACTGGAATAAATAAACAATAGTACTTTCAAACGTTGTAGGTGGAAAATGCATACAAACACTTATATGTAGTCCTTGACTCTATCACTGTTTTTGTCTGTGTTTGATGTGTTTTATATTTTGACCTCCTAGCATTCACATACACACATACATGTCTGGATGCTCCATAATTTCTTATGTTTCTGTTATTGCAATTACATGTTCTGTTGACTGTCAGTGCCATCCTAAGCAAGTCTACTCAAGTCTACTCAGTCCTTCTCAGGTTTATTTCACAAGGCTTACTATCAAGAAAGTGTTCTTAGAGTTGTAGTGTCAGTTGGCTATGGGAAGGAAAAACCCTTCAAAACAAAAAATGAGATTTGACCCATATTTGGTAGTAGCTCTTAGCATATAATGCCATGATCAAGTGACATGTTCACCAAGGCCCCCCCCCCAAAAAAAAGACATGGTAAAATCACTTTGTGGCTATTCTTTACCATATCAAATATCACATTGTGTGAAAATTTAACCTCAGTTGATTGCTCCATGATCTGTATCATTATCTATACATATTTCATTATTCTTGACATACCTGGTGGTTCTGTGTGATTTTCAGCCTATGCAATGACCAGAATGACCTGTTTAGATTTAACAGTGTCATGTGACCTGAAATCATTATCTGACCTTGGACATAGAAGCCAGACTCTATATGCTGGTTCTATACCAGTTCTATACCAGTCATCCTCTAATTCTCTAAATTATAGTGAACTTGAAATGCCCTAATATTTGGCTCTTATTTAATCAAGTAATGGTTGCCTGTAATGATATGGCGATTTCCCCCCTCTTTGGGAAGTTCTGATTCACGCTTTGGAAATGCCATGAGCATAAGAAGAAGAAAAAATCAACATAAAAAAACAGGGAGGGTCTGCCTCCATCCTGTCATTTTGTATTGCTGTTGTATTGCTGTTACTACTGTTACTTCAACCACTACTATAGGAAAAGCATGACTGAGCAACAGGCATGTCCTCCAGAGAGTGTTCAGTAGTCCCAGCCCAGTTTCTATACATAAACATTGTCAAATGATCACACTCAGAATGACTTCTTGGTAGGAAGGAAGTATAAAACAATTAAAAGAAGCAAGGATGTCTACACAGAACTACATTATTGGTAGGTCATCCTTATGATCTAGTGTTATTCTGCACGTTTCTCAGAGGTCTGTAGGGAGCCTATTCCTGAAATGCTTTCTCTTCTTATTCTTTTTGGCATTCCTCACCTGCTTTTTCTGACTGTAATTCAATCTGAAGGAGTTTATTTTTTTTTCTCTCAGCCTCCCATTGTTTTTATAAAATGTATATGTACTAGCCAAGGAGTGCAGATATTTTAACTTCCTTTGGAATAAATACTCCTTACTACAAACCATAATCCTTTATATATCTAATAGCCAAAGGCTAGCACAAGTGTGGATAGGGAAATCCACACAATAGGGACAGCCATAACAACACCAAGGGGTCCAATTCTATGAGCCCCAAAAGAAGGTGCCCCATCCTCCATTATTTCCAATGGAGGAAAGGCATTTAAAAGGAACACAGTCCCTTTAATTGTGATGGCCAGCTCACCTGGAACTCACTTCAGAGTTCAATTGCACTTCCTCCCACCCCTCTCCTGGAGCTTCCTACTAAGTCCCCTGCTGGTTTGTTGGCCTTACCTAGCAAGCAACCCTAGTGGAAACTGTCAAGCAAGCAGGCCAGAGAAGCTGGAGATGGGGGGGGGGAGGCAGAGGCCACAGCAAGAAGGAGGGAAAATGGGCTTTCTCTTCCCACATCTTTAATAATAGTAATAGTAATAATACACAAAGTGAGGGGATTAGTGTATTGTTTAACTAGTAAATTAGTGTATTGTTTAACAAGTAAAAAGTATTCCTGGTATTGGAATCATCTGAAATTCAAATTCAGCCATTTTCTCCTTTTAAAAAAACAATCCGAATTTGGAGACAGTCCCTATCTCAGCAAGCTCCTGTATGTATATTCTGTGCCCCTTCCTCACAATGGTCTATAAACAAAAGGCATTCCTAGCAATGTCATTGAAAGTTCTGAGTCAGGCTACTTGCCTCAGAAGCCTCCATCATCCTAAAGTTATTTTGATCCAATAGTGTTGATTGTTTTGTTTTTTACAATTTTTTCTGACCTGTGGCTTTTTCCCCCTAAAGGGAAGCGAATTCCAGAGCTTTGCTTCCCCTTCTGGAACATTTCTTGCCTAATACTTACATTGGACCATTTGTTTTTATTGATCAACCAAAAAACAATTTAAGAGCAATAATGGAAATGTTGGTCTAGTAAAGATACTATCAATTCACTCATCTATCCCTACAGCAGTTTATACCACATTCTAAAGATAAATGCCATATATGTGTGTCACCCTTCTCAAGTCTTAACATTGCACAATGATAAGTTGAATGAATAGTATAACACAAGCTAAATAGCTAAGAGGAACCAATGAAAGAAGTATGCTGCATTTATATTATTCTTTTTTTGTCTACTATAACCAGTGGATTTGAGAAAACCTGCAAAAGTTAGGGCTAAATCTTGATATTCTGTTATCAACTCTTTCTTCCAGTGGTACTTCATGACAGGTACTTGACAGAACTTCTGCAGTAAACATGAGTGGCTAGTGGCTAGTTTTTCTATATCATGAACTTTGTTTGTTTCTTTCCCAAGATTTGGTGAGAAGCTATTCTATGACCCCGCCCACACTCAGCATCACAGAAGAGGAATACGTGATCAACACTAAAGATACACTGAATATTACTTGCAGGTAAGAATCACATAAGAATGCTCTTCACTATTGCCAACTGTTATGTCAAAGCAAGGCATTCAATATAACACAAGGGCTGCGGTCACACGGAGCATTTGCCACGCTGACGATACGGATGGTAGGCGGATTTTCCGGGCATGATCACACCGCAACATCTGGGAAGCATAGAGCTCCTGTGGCTAACCCAAGGCTTCCCGCCGAAGAAGCTTAGTAAAAAACTAGTACCTCCGAGGTACTAGTTTCTGGAAGCCGCGGGGCAAGGGCGGGAATCTGATCATGTTTCCGGTGGACTTATGTGGAATCCGGTGCCCGCCGCTGCTCATCGCACACAAGGGGAGGGGGTTTCTCCCAAGTCTCCGCAGGTTGCACAACAGTGCCCAACAGCGCATGCGCACAAAGAGCGATTGCTAGGGCAATCGCGCGGCGCGGCTTCTGTGCCGCGCTGCAGGATACCTGCCTGGTCGGCATCTCCCCCCCTAACCACAGGACCTTGACCAAGACGTGTGCTCGGGTGGCTGTGCATTAGTTTCCTCCGGGGCAGTTAGCCACGCCTCCCCCCCGCGCGATATCTGGCCCGTGTGACCGGGGCCAAGGTTGGTCAAACATCACTGATAAATAAGGCTGCCAGCTCTGGGTTGGGAAATGCCTGCAGATTTTGGGGAGCCTGAGGAAGGTGGGGTTTGGGGAGGGGAGGGACTTCAATACGATATAATGCCATAAAGTCCACCTTCCAAAGTGGCCATTTTCTCCACGGGAATTGATCTGTGTTACCTGGAGATCAGTTGTAATAGCGAGAGATATCCAGCCACCACATGGAGGTTGGCCACCCTACTGAAAAAGAATGTGACTCAGCCGTTGCAATATCATGTCTTCTTTAACACCTACTGTAGAGACCTGCCTTGGGGAATGAGCAGAGTTCTTTCTAACCTAAACGCAATCTGCCTCCAAGAACCCAACCAAGGGTGTATAAAAACCTTATTAGCCACCACCATCTGGATTTTTAGATCTTGATCTCCAATATATACTTTTATCTGGTTAAAACTTCTTCTTAATAATCATCCAATGTAAGAAAATTACCCAGCAAGGAAAACAGCCAGCTACATTAGAAATATCTTGTTTGTTTGTTTTATATAGAACATTTATGTGTCACCATTCCATAAACACGTGCTCAAGGCAGCTCATGGGAAAATAGAACTTTAATATGGCAATTGTCATAAAAGCATGAAATAGCAAACTATTAAAAATAAAGATTAAAAATATTTTTAAAGGAAACCCAAAATCTGGGGAGATAGGAAGAACTTTGTAAGCATCACAGGATATTTAAGACAAATTGCTACAGGCATCCCCTGGACAACTTTACAGAGAGGGTGCAAAGAATCTATCTAGCTCCATCTTAAGAACCAAGGAGTAAAGAATATGACAGCACAGCTGCAAAAAGAAATATTCAAGAAACTGGTACTACCAACTATTGCTTTATATAACAGTAAGTACCAGACAGCCTAATGAATGGACATTCAGAAAGAGCTCTGAAGTATCGCAGTCTACAATTTGATAACGTGGGCTCTGCAATAGATACTGACAAACGACTACTACTACAGAGGAGAGGATTTGACTATATCCCCCTCCTAGGTAAAGATAGGAAGTAAGTGAATGTAATCAGGAGCTTGAAAGGCCAGGACAGGCCCTGCTCACAAAAATGCCTGGATGAATTCCTTTCTTGAGAACTGTCAGTGTTCCAAACTATCAGCAGCACCTCTGGAAGCAAGGAGTTTTTAATCTGGGAACTTCTGGGAATTGTATGGAAGGGGGTGGTGGTACCTTCCTCTCTTATTTATATCACCTTTCTCAAAAAGATAGGAAATAATTGCTTACATAAATACAGAGAAACATATCAAAATGCTTTCCACTTACATGTATTTGGTGTGCATATACAGCCAGTCTTCAGCCACAGATGGCAGTGATCATGCCTACTCCTTAACAGTTCAGGAAAAGGTGCTTGTGCTTCTGTTACATGAACAATGCATACAGTATGATAAGGGAAGTCTGAGGAATGTGGTTTGAAATTGTTTAAAAATAAATGTAAGAGTGGCAGAGATGATGAAACAACATTCTGGAAAAATCTAGCATACTCTTCAAATTTGCAGTGCTAGTATTAGAGAAGGAGACAGGAACAGAATGTTTAGACCAAAAACTTACCACAGGCCCCAGTCACACAGGCTGGATATCGCGGGGGGGAGGCGTGGCTAATTGCCCCAGAGGAAACTAATGTGTGGCTGCCCGAGCCCACGTCCCGGTCAAGGTCCCGTGGTTCGGGGGAAATGCCGATCAGACGGGTATCCTGCAGCGCGGCACAGAAGCCACGCTGCGCGATCGCACTAGCAATAGCTCTTTGTGTGCATGCGCTGTTGGGCACTATTGCGCAACCTGCGAAGACTAACAGCGCCGGGCGCCGGATGCCACATAAGTCCACCGGGAATGCGATCAGACGCCCGCCCTTGGCCCGCGGTTTCAGGAAACTAGTACCTCGTAGGTACTAGTTTTTAAATCCGCACCTTCGGCGGGGAGCCACGGGTTCGCCATGGGAGCACTGCGCTTCCCAGATGTTAGGGTGAGATCGCGCCCGGAAAATCCACGGGACTCCCGTGCCTCTCCCGCGGCAACTTTGCCATGTGACCGGGGCCACAGTGACTCAAATAAGCAACCCATCTAATCTAGCTTCTGTTGTTTCTTTTTTGTTCCTGTAAAGAGGTCAGCATCCCCTGGAGTGGTCGTGGCCTGGAGGCCAAGAGGACACTGTCCAGATTGGAAAGGACAGCGAATCAGTGGTGTTGGTGAGTCTCGACGGCGTCCGAACAGTCAAGGAAGAGGATTGTGAGGGCACTGACACAAAGCCCTACTGCAAGGTCTTGACACTGACAGGGACTCAGGCTAACGACACAGGCTACTACCGCTGTCACTACAAGTACATCAATGCCAAAATCGAGGGCACCACTGCAGTCAGCACCTATGTGTTTGTGAGAGGTAAGAGGGTAAAAGTCCTGCATGGCCAAAAACAGATTAGAGTCCGAGTGGAAGAGCCCATTGGCCAGTCTCTATTATACCTGTTTAAATTTTACTGACACTCTGTATCACACAGCAGGCTGATATTACAAAGGAAACAACTATTTGATGTTTAATCCAATATAAAGAGAAGGACGGCACCCTGTCTTTTGAAAGGGAAACACTAATCCAGGCAGAACAATGTAAAAATATGTTTTTTTGCCAGGTTATCTCTATCATGACCTGTTGCACCCTCTGCACTGCCGTCTCAGCTCTCGTTGTTGCTGCCGGATTTCTGCACCATGCTATTAAACACTTTTTGTGTTATCTAGGTCGATTGGAAGAATTTTAAACATACATTAGCTGGCTACCTTTGCACTTCAGGTAGATGTGCCGTGTTAGACAACGTAGGCAGCCATAGGCAACATATTATGTTAGGCAACATAGGCACCTGCTCAGTCCTGGTAAAGAGATGATAATTCAGGATCTCACTACTGACACAAGCCGAAAATATTTATTGCTAGTTTTAAACGCAGGAATAGCGGATATTTTGTCGATATATTTATTTACTGCTTTTCCTTAAAAAAACAACACAACTCTAAGTAGTTTACAACATATTTTTAAAGCCTCATAAAGCACCCCAGTTCCAGAACATAGTGTAAGCTCATTGTGCCCAGCCAGTCCATTGAAACTGAAGACCTACCTGTTGTCAATTAAAAGCTATAGAGAGCAAAAAAGTTTTAACCTGGCAACACAAATTACACAGGGATGTTGGTTGGTTGGTTGGTTGGTTGGTTGGTTGGTTGGTTGGTTGGTTGGTTGGTTGGTTGGTTGGTATCTCTGGGGAACTTGTCTGTCCACTTCCCAAGACCTGTTCAGGAACTCTGCCAGGCATTCTGACCACAAGTTTTCAGACAAGCAGTAAGGAAATTGGGCACTGCCAGCATCACTGGACTGAAGACAACAAAGAACTTGTAACAATGAGGGAGAAATCTGAAAAGGCTGCCCTGCCCAGCCATTTAGGGTTTCTCCCAGCAGCACTTGGCCATAGCTAAGTTTATCCTTCATGCTCTCTGAGCATTTTCCTGTAAATAAGCTGGCTCCCTTCTCAACTACAAAAGCCTGATTAAATCTAAGGAAGCTGAGGAAAGAGTTGTGAGCATAAAGTTTTTGTCTTACTGAGAGAGAGAGAGAAATCAGTATTCATCCTCTTGTTTGGGGTAGCTGAAGATCTGTTCTGTCTGGGGGGATTCAATTACATTGGTGCCTGGGGTGAATGTTTCTGAGGGACTGGAATGCAGGAATTTTCAGTTATATGGCACGCTAGAAGCAGAACACTGGCTTTATTTTTTGAAGAACTTAAATCTATTTGCATTTTGGGTTGTAGGGGAACAGGTTGGAAAGTGCTTTCAGTAAAACTGAAGAAGAGTAGGGTGCAAAACAGCAAGTATACTGCTAGAATGAGACAGTGCGGAGGCAGAGGCTGTTTTCTCCACAGCCATATACTGCTTTGTGTCTGCAACTGAATCGTAATTTGTGATATCTTTGTATCTTCCAACCTCATTTGTTTTACTAATTTGTTATACCAGTTAGCTAAGGCTTCATGCATGCTACTTTAAAAGGCTTTACCTACCCAATCAGCTTGTCATCATGGTCAGCTAAACAGAATTGTCATTTCAAATAGACTGTGCTAAGGCAAAATCAAAGTCTGTCAAATACGCAACTCAATATGCATGTGCTTTTAAACAATTTATTAAGCTCTTTGTCATCATATCATCAGATCTCCTCCTTCTAAGCAGTTTTTGTGAGGTGAGAATACTTCATGTTTGGATTTTTAAAAGTACAGCAACAGGACTGTGAAAACAAAAAGGAGTATTGAATCAGTTTAAAGATTAACAGATCTACTGTGGTCAGAGGTTCCGTGGACTAGAACTCTCTTCATTAGATGCATGAAGGGATTCCTCAGTTGGCAGATATATAGAGAAGAGAAGAAGAAGAGATTGGATTTATACCCCGCCTTTCACTACCCAAAGGAGTCTCAGAGCGGCTTACAAACTCCTTTCCCTTCCCCTCCCCACAACAGACACCCTGTGAGGTAGGTGGGGCTGAGAGAGCTCTTTCGAGAACTGCTCCTGAGAGAACAGCTCTGACAGAACTATGGCTTGCCCAAGGACATCCAGCAAGTGTAAGTGGAGGAGTGGGGAATCAAACTCGGTTCTCCCAGATTAGAGTCCGCGCACTTAACCACTACACCAAACTGGCCATATATAACAGATATATATGGGATGCAGGGGAAATTAACATTGCAGTTAAATGGGAATTAAATGCAAGAAGTTCATATTTTGACATATAGAATTGTGAAAATATTCCCTGAAGCATGCATTCAATTGATCTTTATAAAAAATTCTGCCATTCTGTCATACTTTATACAATCCATTTAGTTGATCAAAAGTAGTTAAATAGAAGTGATCTAATCTAACATAAGTGACCTTATGTTAGTGAGCTCCAAAGTGTGATGTGATGACTCTACAACACACAGAGGCCTGTTCATATAGGCGTCTGGTGTATGATGGCCAAATGAAAGGCATGTGTGCGTTTGTGGCACCCCTGCCTGTGGTGAGGTGATCATGTACCCCCACTTGCATCATGTGTTGGCCATCCTATCCATCTTCCAAAAATGTATCTATTTGAAAACACCAATCAGTTTTTTGCACTAACCAGTGAGATAAACATGGATAAACAGTGCTGGAAAAGATGGCAACGAGAGGAAAGCTGTGCAAGGCAGCTCAGGATGTTTGAATCCCATTCTTGACTTGGCCATTTTTTTTTTCTGTCTCACCTAGGCTGATTTCGCATTAGAGCTGCCTCGATGTTACCCCGCCGTTTGCCCCGATACTATTGGTCAATTTCACACCCGAAGCTGTGGGGCTGCATTTTGACTCGCGGTTTCACCCGATTTCCCCCGCATTTTCGTGATCCTGTTTTTTGAGAATCACGAAACTGCAGAGGAAATTGGGTGAAGCCGCGGGTCAAATGCAGCCCCGCAGCTTCGGGTGTGAAATTGACCAATAGTATCGGGGCAAACAGCGGCGCAACATCGAGGCAGCTCTAGTGCGAAATCAGCCACAATCTCCTTTAAAGCCTTTGCTCTCGGATGATGTCAGATTACCACAAGAAGAAATTTCAAGAATCACTTGAAAGTTTACTTGCAATATATTAATCCAAGAAACTCCTTAGTTCTCAATTCTGTAGTAGTAGGAGTTTAGAAAAAGCACTTTGCCTGTGGTGTCCAAAGGGGGCTTATGCAAGCTTCTGAAGGAGACACATCTTCCCTGCATGGATTCTCCTTTGAACATTACAGGTGCAGAAATGGAAGACAGTTGCACATTTGATTGTGACTCAGGTAATATCTCAAGCTGGTCTGAAAGGCTAACGACACAAGCACGCGCAACAGAGTCTCAATACAGTTTTTCTTTTATGAAATGGGGTGGGGTTTACAGGAAAGAAGCAGGGAGATGAAGATGCTTAATACTTGGGCTGCCACTTATCTACTCCAAATCAACCCCTCTCCCCAGAGGCTTTTCTACTCCTGGACTTTTAAAGGCAAATTTGTTTGTGCAAATATGCATTTAGAATTCCATAGGCAGAAAGCAATGGGGGGAGGGGCGGGAAGTGGAGCAGAGAAATAGCAGGTGGGGAAAGATTTAAGTACCCCTACTTCTTTCAGAAATCCCCCCTATGGTGTAACTGTGCATAGGATTCACAACCATTTGCTGCATTCATGTTGGCCCACTTACTTTGTCAGCATGTCTGTGATGATCCACACTGTAGGGTGAATCCAGATTGGCCACTTCCACATATTAACCCTTACTGCTGTAGGACACCCCCCCCCCATGTCATCTCAAGAGTGGCATTTCATGGAAATCAGTGGGATATAGTGGGAGAAATAGGCAGGAAAATTTAGTCTAGACCCAACCCTCTGTTTTTTATTGCACAGCACAGCAGTATCCAGAAGAAAGGACTAACCTTTCCTACAGTGGGTTGGGAGCCAAATCCACTTGGCTGCCTGTTATCCTGATCAGGGCAACCAAACATGGTTAGCAACAGTAGCTCCTGGGGAATGTGGATGTATAAGAAATAATTGCATAACTCATCTGATTTCTTTGTGCAGGTGTTACTAGAAAGCTGTGGGATTTAGGCTGTGGTCACACACACTAAATAATCCACTTCCAATCCACCTTCAATGCACTTTCGAATTGGATTTTGCCAGTTCACACAGTAAAAATCCAATTGCATTGAAAGTGTATTGAAAATGGATTATTTAGTGTGTGTGACTGTAGCCTCAGGCCCACATCTCCCATATTATTCCAGGAATTAGTTAATTAGGATTCAGGTATATGAAAATCTGTGAGTCAAGGTGATGCATGTACAAAAAAGGGTTTTGTAGCATAGTTTTGTAATTTTGAGAACTTGGTCCTACTTTGTCAAATTCTCGTGCATCTTTCTGTTCCATACTGGCCCACTCCACTGGTGTAAATTCAGAACACACTGGCCTGTTGTCCCGCTCCGGGGGTCGCGGACCCCGATGACGACAGCCTACAGACCCCGGAAGCCCGACAAGCCTGGGAGGGACGCCGCGACCCGGCTTACCAGCAGGAGTGCGTCTCAAAGAACCGGAGCAGACCAGTTGTCCGACGGGAGAGAGAGGAGGCGCGGGATCGTGCAAGGCGCCCAGCCCCGGCCGAGCTAAAAAACGAGACCGGGGCTCAATGAGACGGCCGGGGGAGCAGGAGCAAGTGGGGGCAGCACGGAGGCCGAGGGACCTTCCCGAAGGGCCCCACTGGCATCTACACTTAAAAGGGGGGCAGGGCCCAGGCCCCGGGAGCAGAGGGGCGGTCCCAGGGAGGGAGAGGAAGGAATAAAAGGCGGGTACAAGAGAGGGCCATGGAGGAAGCACACGCAGATGATGAGAGAGAGAAAAAGCGAGCCAAGAAGTGAAGGACGAGAGAGAGGGAAACAGGAACAGTGTGTGGGCAGAGGGACCTACGGGGTGCTCTTAAACCCCGTCCCCTGCCGGTCTGAGGCCCTTCTCTACCCCCCTTTTTGCTGCAACCTCTCCGGCCACCGGGACCACCCATCTAGTTGCCCCTTGACGTTACACCTGGCACTACGGCCACCGGGGGCGCCACTCCCCGTACTAAGGGAGAACACGACACCTGTATCCAACCATCTGGGTGTGGAATATGGAGTTTCCCATATGGAGTTTTCCCTTCTTGTTTCTACAGTCCCTTGTGAACCCTGGAAAGGTCATTTCATGGAGGAAGGGACCTGGGGAATATACACACAGATTGAGGGGGAGGGGCAAAGGGTGAAATTCCTCCTCCTCCTCCTCCCTTTTCTGTAAGCACAGCTCCACTGAGGGAAAGGGGTGATTTCATCCTTTTTAACTCCAGTCCCCAGCAATGCTCCCTCTAAGCTGTGGAGTCTTGTGAGCAAAAATTCTACTTTGTGAGCTGCTGGCATTAAAGTTGTGAGTGAGCGATTTGGCTACTGCATAAATTAGTCTGCTCTGGAGCCATCCTTCCCGAGCTAAGACAAAAATCTGTGAGCCAAAGGCTAAAAAACTGTGAGCCAGCTCACACTAACTCAGCTTAGAGGGAACACTGGTCCCCAGCCCATGTGGCTGTTCCCCCACACAGGTCCCATGATCCTGGGTATGATGTTTTTGGAAGCCAAAAAGGGCTGCAGAGATGTGGGGAAAATGAGTACTGAGAGTCCTGGATGTAGCCTGCATTGCATCATTGAAGAAGGTATCTTGGTTTGCACAGGGGAGGGAGAGTCAAACTGGCAGAAGACGACCGGATCTGGATTGCTGCTTTGTGGATGAAGGAGAGTTGAGGGTATACCATTCTGTGTGTTTGTCTTAAACCAGGTGAAAGTTGGTTGTCTGTGTGTTTTTTGTCTTGTTCAGACCCAGCTGAGAACTGGTCTCCAGACTTGTTTGCTCATGTTCAGATTCAGGTGAGAGATCATATATGGACTTTTGTTTAGTATTTGAGTGTGTGTGAACATTTGTTTGTGTCCCCTCTGCTTGTTCGCGGGGGGGGGGGGGGGGGGGGGGGTAAATGGAATAGGGGATGGCACCACAATCAGTAGGATGTGAAGTAGGGGGAGATATGGTAGTGGAGGAGAATGCATACAATAAGGGGAAGGAAGTACATGCTTTTGCAAGCTGTTGCCTCTTCTGGTTCTTCTTCCAGTCAGGATGGCGCTGGTGATCATATCTATAACCTGCTGGGCTATAAAATATTGCTCTTCTATTCTGGGTTGGTCACAGGTAAAACAGCAGCTATAAAATATTGCTCTTCTATTCTGGGTTGGTCACAAGTAAAACAGCAGCCATCCAGGAGAGCTGACATGTATCACCTGACATTTATCACCAAAACCTGGCTAGGGGAGGAGGGAAGAATTAATCTCTCCATATTGTACCTGCCCACCTGGGTACTCAATGATACAGCAACATAGGCCTGGAGGGCAGGGAGGGGTGTCTCTGTGGTCTGTTGGAATTGTTCAGGAGTTTCCCAGTTTTGAGTGTGTACCTAGTGTTGCAACTGAGAGACAGGTATGGGATTCTGATGGTTACTGCCCAGCCTGCTGTCCAACCATCACCCTGCCTGAACTGGCAGAAGTGGTCTCAGGAGTGGTGCTGAGGACCTCTAAGCTGGTTGTCCTGAGCGGCTTCAACATCTGAGGCTGCTTTGTGAGGAGCAGCTCAGAATTTCGTGGTCTCCATGTCAACCATGGGCCTGTCTCAAGTAATAAATGGGCCCCACATTTTGTTCGTGTCACATTCTTGATATGGTTTTCATTCTGGGTGGGAAATGGTGATACAAAGGTGGGGCTGAAGACAGTTTCCTTGACATGGACAGATCACTACTTGTTGGGGGTTAGATTTACAGGGACACCAAGATTGTGCAGGGGTGTGCGATCAATTAAGACTATCCAACCCCAAAGCCAGATGGATCCAAATTATTTTCAGATGGTCTTGGGATTTTCCTGTTGATATGGTTGGCTGTCCTATCGATACCACACTTGACCTCTAGAGTGAGGAAATCAGGTAGTTGATACATAGGGTTCCCAGGTCCTTACCTTGCACTGGCAGGGAGCTTTCTGGGAATGGAGGGGGTGGGGCGACATCACCACGCACAACATCCCTGACATAATGATGTCACACAGAAGTGATGCCATCACACCGGGGATGTTGTACAGCAACGCTTTGGTTTTTGGGCAAACTATGGTAAAATTGGGCTCAAACCATACAGTTTCATCCAAAAACCAGAGTGTCACCATGCAATGTCCCTGACATGATGACATCACTTCTGCATGATGTGATCATGTTGGGGATGTCACATTGGGTCATAGCTGTTGGAGTGGGACTTGCCCCCACTTGCCAGTTGACTGCCTGCAGGCAGGAGCCCGTGAAATTGTGGGATCCCCCACTCCCACCTGGGGACTGCGACCCTATTGACACAGTTGTTCCTAGGCACCCTCTCTTCTGTGTAAGAGCCTGGTTAGCCCTTTGGTTTACTGAGGGGCTTTTTTGTTGTTCAGTCACACAGTCAAGTTCTAGTGGAGGTAAAGGTTTTCCTTGCTCAGAAGCTAGTCGAATCCAACTCTAGGGGGCACTGCTCATCTCCATTTCCAAGCCAAAGAGCCAGCACTGTCCAAAGACGTCTCCGTGGTCATGTGGCCGGTATGACTAAACGCTGGGGCACACAGAATGATGTTACCTTCCCACCGAAGCGGTACCTATTTATCTACTTGAAATTTCTTGCTTTCGAACTGCTAGGTTAGCAGGAGCTGGGGCCAGAGATGGGAGCTCACTCCGTCATGCAGCACTAGGGTCTCGAACTGCTGAACTACAGCCCTTCTGGTCTGCAGCTCAGCGTCTTAAATCTCTGAGCCACCTACAGGTTATTAAAAGACAAAGGAAATTGCTAGAACAACAGTGAAAAAAGACTGATGAAAAATCTGACATGACATAGGCTAGATCTCATTTTAAAGCTTAATCCATGGCAGTGATGGCAGTAAAGAAAGAATGCTTCTTTTGCCACCATTGCATCTACACAATGTAGACCTGAGGAACTCTTCTAGGTGGTCAGGGTCCTATTGCTATTTGACCTGTAGAACAAGCTGGGCTTCTTGGTGGAAAGCTGTGACAAGGTTGCTCAACACTTTGTAGATAAAATCTCTTGCATCCATACTGATTTGGACTCTACATTAGCAGTGATTGATCAAATGGTTACCAGTGTATTGGGTTGCCAATTGTATGGAATACTTTTCACGTCATTCATTCTGAGGATGTGAACAGGATTCTTGGAAATCTGAGTCCTAAAGGTTGCTTGTATGACCCTTGCCTCTCTTGGTTGCTAACAACTGCCGGGTGAAGTGAGTGGTTTGGGAGTGCCTTGGGAGAGGGAGTGGTTGTCCCTGCCTTGACACAGTTGGTAGTGCACCCATTCCTAAAGCAATCTCCTCTGGACCAGGAGATTTTAATAACTATCATCCAGTTTCAAATCTACCATTCTTGAGGAAGGTGATTAACTGAATCTAGCTGGACAACTCCAAGGATTCCTGGATGAGGTGAATTGTTTGGATTAAAATCTGGTTTCAGGCTCAGCTATGGGAATGAAACAGCTTTTGTTACCATAGTGGATGACCTGCACTGGGAGATGGATGGGGGCAATGTAACCTCTCTGTGGCTTTCAATCATGGTATCCTTCTGGGATGCCTTTTGGGGTTAGGACTCAGAGGTACTGCTCTGTAATGGTTTTGGTCCTACTTGGAAGGTCGGGTTCACAAGGTGATGTGAGGAAACTGCTGATTGGCCCATTGGCCTCCAGTCTATGGTGTCCTGCAAAGCTTCATCTTGTCCCCCATGCTTTTTAACATCTACTTGAAGCCACTGGGAGAGGCCACCCAAAGATTTGGTCTGGGTTGTCACCAATACGTGGATGATACTCAGCTCTGATTTACGCTTCCAGCTGACTCCAGAGAGGCTGTGGGAAAGAATCAGTGCCTGGAGGCACTTTTGGATGGATGAGGTCTCATAAGATGAAACTTAAGCCTGAAAAAATGCAGGTGCTACTGGTGGGTAGAAGGATTGGCCCAGGAATTTCAGTATCTCCTGGTCTGGAGGCACAGCACTCCCCCTACAGAAGCAAGTTTGTTGATTTGGGGTGTTCCTGGACCGAAGCCTCCTACTGGATAAGGAGGTGGCAGTGGTGGCTGGTGAGCAAGCTGAAGCTTTTACTGCAGTATACTCTACATGAGGCTGCTTTCGGAAAGGTACAGTTGGTACAGATCATTACAGCGAGAATGTTGACTGGAGTGGGTCATAGGAACCATATCACTGCAGTCTTGTTCCAACTACACTTTCCCAATTTGTTTCTGGGTCCAATCCAAGGTGCTGGTGGGATGGGGCCAGTATATCTTAAGAACCTCCTACTTCTAAATGAACCTACCTGTATGAACCTACCACTGAAGTCATCTTCAGGGCCCCTAATTCTGGTGTTCCAACGATCTGAGGCTAAATGGGTGCCGATCTGAGAAACTGGTACAAAAATTATGTAATTTCCTCCCCAGGGAAATTGGTCTGCTCCACTGCCTTCTGCTACTGTGTGAAGACTTGTTTTTTTGTTTAGTGTTCCCTCATTGACATTTCTTCCCCACATATGTATTTTTAAAGTTGTTTAAATGTTATTTTAATATTGTTTTAATGTTTTTGACTGTTTACTGCCTGGGGGAGCCTGTTAAGAACATAAGAACATTAAGAGAAGCCAATGTTGGATCAGGCCAATGGCCCATCTAGTCCAACACTCTGTCACACAGTGGCCAAAAATACCAGGTGCCATCAGGAGGTCGAGCAGTGGGGCCAGGACACTAGAAGCCCTCACACTATTGACCCTCCCCCAAGCACCAAAAATACAGTGCATCACTTGCCCCAGACTGAGAGTTCCTATCTATAAGAACATAAGAACATAAGAGAAGCCAATGTTGGATCAAGCCAAAGGCCCATCTAGTCTAGCACTCTGTGTCACACAGTGGCCAAAAATACCAGGTGCCATCAGAAGGTCCAGCAGTGGAGCCAGGGCACTAGAAGCCCTCACACTGTTGCCCCCCCAAGCACCAAGAAATACAGTGCATCACCTGTCCCAGCCTGTGAGTTCCTATCTATACCTTGTGGCTAATAGCACTGATGGACCTCTGCTCCATACGTTTATCCAATTCCCTCTTGAAGCTGTCCATGCTTGTAACCGCCACCACCTCCTATGGCAGTAAATTCCGTGTGTTAATCAATCTATACCTTGTGGCTAATAGCCACTGATGGATCTCTGCTCCATATGCTTATCTAATTCCTTCTTGAAGCTGTCTATGCTTGTAGCCGCCATCTCCTGTAGCCGCCGCCATCTCCCAAATCAACAAACTTCACTCTTTAGGTGAAGAAGTACTTCCTTTTATCTGTTGGGTGGAAAGGCAGCATAAAAATGTTTTACATAAATAAAATAAAATACATATGCCTTCTGTACATGGTTGGTTGAATATAAACCATTGTAGCTTCTTCCCCATTTGCCATTATTCCTTCTCACATTCATACATGCCCCATATTTCTCTCTCTCCCCACCTCCATTCTCTCTCTCCTACCCCACTGTATCTTCCCATTTCCATGTCTCCCCTAGCAAAAGTCACATACATACGGTGGCAGGCACCACAGATTGAAAACAGAGAGTAGCTGTTGAAAGGGAAGTTGCAATTGATTTTGAGTTAAATGGATATCAGTGTAGATGATGAGCTCTAGATTTTTAGCATACGGTCTAAATATAATATGGGCAATTAATAGTGAGCACTTGTGGTTTGCCAACTGAGCAACTGTTGCTGGTATTTTAAAATAAATCATTCTCCAATATCAAACTCAAAATAACAATAGCCAGAGGCATTAGAAGTTTGGCAGGAATTTCCCCTTGCAAATGTTAGTTCTCGCTTAATCTAATCTGCTCTTGGTCTTTGCTATGAACATCTGTGGCCACTCTTCAAATATATCCTGGAGAAATATTTATATAAAAACATAGAGATGGAATAAACTCCAAAACCTCTAGTCATGAGCATTTAGCAGCAAAGAAGCTGATGTACAACATTGCCTATGAAAATATGTTTCAAGCATGACCATGTGCTGCTGTCTTGCAGTGCTGAAATGGTTTTGTTATTTGAGTCTAGATTTATTTTGCCCTTTGCCAGCATAACAGAATATTGAATTGGGAAAGTGTGGATATAATGAGCTTCTGGAGATCTATAGTCCAACTTCAAAGTGTGTTCACAGAGGATATGGATGCCTACTTTGATTACAGTCTCTGTCACTAAGCGCCAAGAATATCTTGCACAAAATGCATTGTTTCTGTGTACTTTAAATTACATGTATTTTCCCAATGTACAGGGAAGTTGTTGTGTCCTTGCATTTTTTGGCCAAGCATGAAGTCTTTGATACTTGGCTACTAATATATTGGCATATCTGAATAGATATATGAATAGATGAACAGACGGATGTCTAAGCCAAAGACTTATATTCTATTTCCTAAACCTTTCCACTTTAAGTTGCAGCTAGAAGCAGAGATTCACATAATGTTCCTGTCATGGTTTTCATCATAGAATCAGATGCTTGGATCCTGCAATAAATTTCCACTGATGGAAGAGATTTCTGTTAGTGGAATAGGGCTTTCTTCTCCTGCTGCAGCCCCAAATGACATCCCTGAAACATTCTATCAAACTAAATGATACGTTTTGCCAGTCTGATCCTCCCACAGTGAGACATCAGCTGCTGGGAACTAAATTCCCAAGTGTGCTGGGGTCCTTTGACATGGGAGGAGGAGTGGCTCCGGCTCCAGCTCCCCCCCCCTTGCCATTTTCCCAATCCAAACAGCTTTTAGGGGCATTATTTGCCCCTGCAGGGGCTGCACATGCTATATAACACATAATACACATGTAATGTGTATGTCATTACTTTATGAGGCTGCCTAAACGCCTTTGTCTCTCTAAAACATACAGGTTTGGAGGGAAGGGGGTGTGAGCAAATGAAAGCATGACTTAAAGTAGAGGAAGTCTTCTTAGGATGGAAAAAGACTTCAAACTTTGCATAGTGGAGTGGTTAGGATACAGGCTACTATAGCTGCCTGTTATGTGCTAAAATGAATCTTTATGATTTTGATAAGGTAGTCTGGTATTATCGTGAGGTGTTACTCTTTTAAGCTTGTATAAATATTAGAATAGAGTGGTGGTGAGAGAGCCAGTTTGGTGTAGTGGTTAAGTGTGCAGACTCTAATCTGGGAGAAATGGGTTTGATTCCCCACTCCTGCACTTGCAGCTGCTGGATGACCTTGGGCAAGCCATAGTTCTGTCAGAGCTGTTCTTAAAAGAGCAGTTTCTGTCAAGAGTTCTCTCAGCCCCACCTACATCACAGGGTGTCTGTTTGGAGAGGGGAAGGGAAAGGAGTTTGTAAACCACTCTGAGACTCCAAGTGAAGGGTGGGGTATAAATCCAAGCTCTTCTTCTTCTTAAGTTAATGATACTTGAATGTAATGGCTTGCTTTCAATGTACAAATAATTGTTAATCTTGAAACCCTCTCATCAGTATTCTGAATGTTAATATGATATAAAAATGATGTTAAATAAAGCATTTAATTAAAAAATAATTTTGAGATTGGAAAGGTTGAATTTATACGTTTCAGCATGAACCTATGCATGTTTACTTAGAAGTAAGTCCCATTTCCCCCCAGTGGTGCTCTACAAAAGACTGAAGCTTCTGTGTTTTAACTTTTAAAAAGAATTTTCGTGATGGCTTTAAGTACCTGACATTTGTTATTTTTAAACTTGCATTTGGAGGAAAGGGGGGCTGTATTAGTTTCTACTGTCCTAAGCAGACTGCCACATCCACTGATGTGCATGGATCAGTTAGGAATTTTGTGGAGTGAACACACCCACTGAAATCATTCTGCCTCAAGTGTTGCCATTGAAAGATCATATTGCATTATGTCTCTGATTTTATATTCTAAAACTCTCTGTTGGATTGCCTATTTATCCCAAATGGCTAGAGAAGGAAAGAGCAATAAGATGTACCTTATACTTTTGCCAGGAAAATAGTTTCCTCTTAAAAGGCAAGAAAGGCATGCTAAGAAACAATCAGAATCAACTTGGGCCTGGCGGCAGTTGGATCGCAACTGACAAGGCAAAATGAACAGGCAGGCAGGCAGGCAGGCAAATTTCCTTAGCTGTCATTACCTAGTCCTGGAGCTCCTGGTGTCAGAATGGCTGAGTCTTGAGGCTGTGATGACTGAAGGAAAATATAATTATCCATGTGGATGAAATTAGCATTGTGTGTATTTCTATTTATTACATTTGCATCCTCCCCCCCAAAAAAAATGCTGTTCATAGGTGTTATTCTAATTTATCCTCATAACGGCCCTGTGAAATAGGTTAGGCCAAGTGATACACACTTGGCCAAGTTTCCCTGATACTATGCAATCACAGTGGCTTACCAATTTTTTGAGCATATTTAAGAATAATATTATTAATATTAATTAAATTAACAAACCAGAATAAAATACTTAACTGAAAATAAGAATTAAGCAACCTGAATGAAGACAAAGAGTTTGTTCAGTATAATAGCTATAGATCTGCTGTCTGGATTACCTAAAATACAGGGAAACTTTTAACGTTCCCTGCTGTGTCTGGGCAAAAGTATCTTGTTTGCATTCTGGGACTTCTCTAATTATTAAGCATGACAGTAATGTAGTACAGATAGGAAAGAGTAACCTAAGAGAGTGATCATATGGGGATTTCTCACCCCAACCTCATATTGGTGGCAGGCTCAGGACCATTTCATGTAGATTTTATCTAGTTAAAAAATGGCTAGGAAGAGAAAATAATCACGTTTTCCCTGTTTCTCTATCTTCCATTATTCTGCTGCTGCTGTTCTCTGAACTTTCTGCATTCCTCTCTTTCTCAGATTCTGAACAGCCATTTATCAATAAACCAGAAACTCTTCTTATCTACAATAAAGAGAATATCTGCGTCCCATGCCTAGTATCCATTCCAGACCTCAACATCACTTTGCTCTCGGTAAGAAACCTCCTGCGGAATGACTTAGGGCTCTGCCTTGTTTCAATCGTGCAAGTTTAAGGAGGGATACAGAAAATATCCTAGTGAATGGAAGACCAAAAAGGGCAAAATGAGAACCTGATAAAGCTATGAAAATCCTAAGTGATATTTCCCAGTGTACCATTTTTTTCTTCATTTTTGTCTCTGTTCTCTTTTGGACTGCAGTTTTTGGATTCCCTGTGGGTTATTCTGAATTCTCAATGGTTTTTCTAGAGGGATATATTACTATTATTCAGAATTTTCAGGGCAGGGTGAAACTTCTGGAGAGGAAAGGATCTTTTCTGTGCCAGGGAAATACATATTCCACTCTCTATGGGTTCTGTGTTTTGGCATATCAAGGTCAATTTATATAATTATCGTTACCATAACACTGTCCATGTCTGGATGTTGCACTGCCTTTCTGCAGGCTCTGAGGGCTATTTCACACATTGACCAAAATCACATGCGCATTATAAAGCATAGGAAGTTTAAAATACAATTGTAAATTAAGTTTCCTATTTGGCAATCAGTCAATTAAAAGCACAGTGCAATTGCCAGAAAGCTGATGGGTTGAAAACTGTTCACACACCTATAGTGGAAGAGAAACCTACAAGTGCTGAATGAAAAGTGGTCATTATTCAAAATGAGCTTCCTACTCAGGAACTGGTACACTCTGCCTCAGCATTTTCCTGCAGAGTGTACCCTATACCCTACCTTGGTTGCTTTTCCTGCCTGCCTCTCCCTTACACAAATGCTGGTTCAGCATCAAAACTTTCATCTGAGAAAAGCTTCATCTGAAAATGCTTTTGGATTTATGTAGGGAGGTGTCTGTGGAATCAGCCACACCAAAAACATCCATATGGTAGCCTCTAATATGCATCTGATGAAGAGAGCTGTGTTTCTCGAAAGCTTATGCTACAATAAAGTTTGTTAGTCTTAAATGTGCTACTGGGCTTTTTATTATTTTGCAGCAACAGACATTGGAACTGTTCAAAAGAGTTATTGATAGCTACTCTAGATGAAAGGACATGGTCTTTTGCACCATGATCTGGATAAATATATCTATATATATATAGACACAGTCCCCATGGAGAGCACTCCTACCGTGAGGTAGATGCTCACTAAGAAGGGATTTTTAGAAATTTGACACCTAAGTGGGTCAAAAGGGGCAAAATGTGCTCCACCCATTGATCCCTATGTGGCTGCCAGGCTGCTGTCTCCTTGCACCCCCCACTCTCTGATTGGTCAGCTGCAGAGCTCAGCATTCTGAGGTACAGGAGACTGCACAGAGCTAATGACAGTTGAGGAAATCAGGAATGGTCAACAA
>NW_015165848.1:570900-571044 GCF_001447785.1 Gekko japonicus | reverse complement strand
CCTCCCCCTCCTGCACTGGACAGGCAGCTGCATGTCAGGTGTAGGAGAGGAGGTGGGATGCTTACAGCCACTGGGGAGGTTTGATCAGCAGGATTGCCTTAGCCCTGCTGCTGGCCCAGCCTCCTCGATGCCTTTAAATACAAT
>NW_015165848.1:556812-569972 GCF_001447785.1 Gekko japonicus | reverse complement strand
TGCACCCACCTCCCTCTGATTGCTCAGCTGTGGATCTCAATGTTCTGAGGGAAAAACATAGTTAGAAGAGACTGCAGACAGTTGAGGACAGTTACAGAATCAGCTATTCAAGACTCCTGAATAGACATTTTTCAAAAAAGCCAACATGGCAATTGAGTTAATGAATGTTTATGGGGAGATAGTAAAGGACCTTTCTAGGAGCCATTTTGATACGTGCCTCTTCACACCAACTCCCCCTCACACCTCTCACCTCTTACTGCCGCCAAGAAAGCTCCTGGCAAATGTTGAGCCAGATACACCAACGCTACAAGGAGGAGGCAATTTAGGAATGAGGCAAAGACATTTGCACATAGTACTCCTGCGGAGCACTGAGCTGCGCAGGCCAAGTACCAGCAAGATTACCCTGAGAACAACACAATCTCCATGTGAGCAAAACAATCCAGAAACACAAGTAAGGCCATCACTTTCGTAGAAGGTGGCAGGAGTTGAGTTAACAGATGACTGCTTCTTAAATGGACAGTTCTATGTGGCCTGCTCCAGAGTGAGCTCATCAAGCAGCCTGGTGATCCTAGCACCTGAGGGCAGAACCACCAATGTGGTCTAGAGAGAGGTCTTTCAGTAGAGAGAGAGAAAAGTACGTATGTCTCACTTCATTTCTTACACTACAATCTTCTCCATTAGAATTCCTGCAACAAATGTCACATTTCAAATTTCACATCATCAGTATTATAACTGGATTTACGGAACTTAAATACCATGGCAAAGCACGGGTATCAGGCTAGTTACCTATATGGTAACTTTATTTTTACTGGCAGCGTACAAGATTCAGTATGAATGTTTACAGTTGTTAGCCATGTCATGCTATGGAAACCATTTAATATAATTATTACTCTTGGTTTTGCCTACACTCAACTTTCCTATGACCCCTCTGGCGTTGCCCAACTTTGAATAACCAGATCTTGTCTCCCTCTGTATTACTGGGTGTGAGGAATTTCTGTGATGACCTTTGGTTTGTACAAATAATCATGGCTGATTAACTGTGGAGCTGACCTGCCTTGAAAGAAATAGAGGATAAGGCTATAATGTTACATCTATGCATTTCTTAAAAGAGTTTTTTTAATGTCTCTTTGTTCTAGACAACCTCTATAATCTATCCAGATGGAAAGAGCATTATGTGGGACAATAAAAGAGGGATGTTGGTTCCCACCTTACTGATCAAGGATTCCCTGTATGTTCAGTGTGAAACTTTCATTGACAGGAAATCCTTCAAATCCAGTTTCTTCCTTGTCCACATTGCAGGTGAGTTTCTTCTTCATTATCATCATTTATCTCATGTTCAGTGTTCACACATGAACTTGTCTTATACTGCGTCATACCCTTGATTTGTCAAACATAGTATTGACTTTCTCACTGGCAGTGGCTCTCCAGGTACTCAGGCAGAGGTCTTTCATATCACCTATTACCTGTCCAACTGGATATGCTGGTGACTGCATCTTCTGCTTGAACCTGGGATCTTCTGCATGCAAGGCAGATGCCCTTCCACTGAGCCACAGCCCCTCATTGAAGCACTTTGCATATATTACTGCTCTCCTCTTTTGATAAGGAAGCCCAATGGGTCAGCATCACATAAGCTTGTTTTTCTATTTTCTTGATAAGATCTCAGGTATCCGTTAGGCAGCAGCTTGTGTGTATGTAATTTATGCTAACAAAATATTATTTAAAAGGTCCATACTGTGGATTGTCAATGTAAATTCTCCTTAATTATAGTTAATTTCAAATTTCAGTTACGAATTAAAATGTTTAGGCTTTTCATTTTCTGTTAGTTTGTTTATTTAAAGGGCTATTATTAGTAGAATTTAATGGGTAAGGGTGTTTCTGCCTAATTTTTACACTTTCAGGTCTTTGGAATTTGTTTTACCAAACGGTTTTAATTGTTTTATATTACTGTGATCAACAAACATGCAGTACAATTACATTTCTTCTACTACTAAATTACTACAGTAATCTGTACAACAATTAAGGTAGGCCAGTCTCATTAAACTATTGCGAGTGGGGTACTGCCGTGGGGAAGCATATTTAAGGCCACCTGGTAAATTCAGATTAGAGATAATATTTGAACCAGCAGCAACCTCTTTATTCTCTTAGCTGCTATATGACATCAGCTCAGAGTTGCTTACTCCAAAACTGTGCTTGCTAAAGATGTCCATGTAGTAGAAAAATATTATCACACACGAGGTTTACATCAGTGCTTGTTTTAATTAATTTATAATGTGATTGTAAAGCCTGCTTTGGCCAGGACACTATTTCTGTTACAAATACTTCTTCTTTATGGACTCATAATTTAATAAGCACATTTGCCACAGACCGAGTGTTTTACAGTTTCTCATAACCTAACAACAGCCTGTTGATTTAGGCTGTTAACATTGGATTGGATCCTAACTAAATAGGCATTTTCCACCAATTCATCTGCTGTAGATCCCCTACATGTCCAGGTCTTGTATTCCCCCATCCACCCAGGAGCAGCATTTAGTGAAGATCAGTAGGCTATAGTGTGTGAAGGGAAGCAGGAAAATTCCATTCTGCCATCAAAAAATTTAGTTTAGATCCAGTCCATTCCATTGGAACATTACAGACCAGAAACTGCAAGTTCCCAGTGAGACCAAAATTCAGCTGAAGTTCTTTCTTTCTTTCTTTCTTTCTTTCTTTCTTTCTTTCTTTCTTTCTTTCTTTCTTTCTTTCTTTCTTTCTTTCTTTCTTTCTTTCTTGTGGGTTGAATCCAATGACATTGTGCCCCTTGCACTTCTCTTCAGCAGTTGCGGAAGCTTTTTTTCACTGCTGTGCTCACTTTCTCTGCTGCTAGCACTTCCACGTGTACAAGATCAATGTTTTTCAAAGAGTCCCTGTGCATGCGAACATGGATCCAGCCCTAAGTCTCTAACTGCAGTTGACTTCAGTGGACTTAGAAGGGCACAGGATTACATTGCAATTGTATTAAGTGATGCCCAATAAATACAAATGGGCAAGTTTATTTCAGAACATTTTACAGCCTTAAAACAAAACAAAAGACTGCATAAAAGGAGGAATGGTGAAGGAATAAACAGAAATGAACGAACACATAGAATGGAGATGCTAAATACAATTAATATAATAGTTTTGTTGTTCATGGAAGAGAAATACTAATAGAATAAGGAGGGAAAGCTGTAGGGGGTACGCTTTTTAAAGGAACTGTGAGACTTTTTCATGTGAAGTCCTAGACAGTTCCCAATTATTACAGTGCTTCTTATCTAGCATATGCAGCACCATATCTTGCCCTCCATGAAGATAGTTTCAGAAGATAGCTGTGTTGCCCTGTAGAAGAACAGTTACATTTGAGCCCATTATATTTTGCCCTGGGTTTCATGCTGCCTAGCAGAAGAGTTTTCAAAAACTCAGATCAGAATTGATGTGATTTCTTTTCCTAAACCTTTTCAAACCCTATGACTGGGGCGTTTCAGTGGTGTTGAACTGAATATTTTTTTCTGCTCTCATATGCTCCTAATTCAAAGTGTTGTAATTTTCTTTCTGTACAAGTCATTGTTCTTGTTGTTGTTAATCCTCACAATCAGATATTTGATTGGTAGATGGTGTTCTGCAATTCAAGATCTAGCCAAGGTCTGGGAAACTGCAGATGTATCTTCACTGGATTCTTGCTGTTCCAAGCAACACTGTTTTCTGGAGCAGAGCTGGTGTTATTTGTTCAATGCCCAGAATGTTCAGGTGTTTCTTGAAAATTCTAGGCACTGCTTCAAGGGGTCCAATGACAACTGGAACAATGGTAACCTTCTTCTCCCAGAGGCACCCTAACTCTATTTGTAGGTCTTGGTATTTTGTGATCTTCTCCTGTTCTTTCTTTTTTATTCTGCTTTCTCCTGGGAATGTGATGTCAATGATCCAACCCCTATTTCTCATTTTTTCTATAGTTGTGATATCAGGGGTGTTATGCTCCAGGTGTTTATCTGTTTGCAACTGGAAGTGCCAAAGAATCTTTGTTTTATCATTCTTTATTATCTTGTGTGGTTTGTGCTCCCATGAATTTCTGATTGGCTGGTTCTTGCAAAGATTCCTGTGCAACATAGACACAACTCTATTGTGACATTCTTTATAGTCAGTTTGAACAATTTTACTGCAGGCACTATCCATCTGTTCAACTGTTTCATATTTTGTCTTGCAAAGTCAACATTTGCTGTCATCACTGGTCTTCTGAATCTTGGCTTTCATACTATTCATTTTGAGTGTCTGCTGTTGGGCAGCTAAAAAGAGTCATTTCAAGTACCCATTTTGGAGCCACCTCCAGGTGTTTTCATTATCAACTTTGTTCTCTGTGTCTTTCAAATATTGCCCATGCAAGTGCTTTTGTTTCCAGTTGTCAAAGTGAGTTTTGATTGCAATCTTTTTGAAATCTTCTTTGGTTTCTGTAACCTTAAAGAAGTCTGCCTTGTATACTTCAGCTTCTCTTTGCTTTTCATGGTGTAGTCATTCAGGGCTCATTTTTCTTCTTCAACTACTTGCTTAACTTTCAGGAGAGCTCTTCCACCTAATTGTCTTGGTAAGTAAAGATGATCAACATCACTTCTAGGATGTAGTGAGTGATGCATCGTCATTATCTTGAAAGTTTTGCCATCTATTGCTTTTAATTCTGCTTGTTTCCAATCGATAATGCCAGCTGTGTATCTTAGAACTGGGACTGCCCACATCTTAATTGCCTTTACCCTGTTGCCTCCATTTAATTTTGTTCACAATATATTTTTAACTCTTTGGTAGTACTCCTTGGGTGTATTTTTTAAACAAGAGTATGTTTGATATTGTCAGCTTCCAAAATTCCAAGGTATTTGTCATTTTCTTCAAAGCCTAGTGTTTTGATGTTGTTGTTGTTTGGCATCTTGATTTCTTCTTGTTCAACAATCTTTCCTCTGTTCAGTGCTAATGCTGAACATCTGTCAAGGCCAAATTCTATTGCTATATCTTTGCTGAATATTCAAATTGTATTTAGTTATTATTATTATTTTAAAAATCATACCCTTCCTCCAAGAAGCTCAGGACAAATGTATATCATTCTTCCCTCTTCTGTTTTATCCTCAAAACACATCCTAATAGGCCGAGAGGGAATGCCTGTAACTTGATATAACTGGATATAATAATGTCCATACTCCTGTAGCATACAAAAAGCACAATAAAAATAAATGTATAAAATAGTTTTCCTGTGTTAACACGGTTAATTTAGGCATTATCTTATTTTCAGGTAATATTGTTATGGGATCAGATTTTATAGCTGGCTAGGTGACACTGGAGCTTCAACATCTGTACTCGCTTAACACGGTTAATTTAGGCATTATCTTATATTCAGGTAATATTGTTAAGGGATCAGATTTTATAGCTGGCTAGAAGTGGTGACACTGGAGCTCCAACATCTGTCCTCGTGCAATAGGGTGGTGATGGGGAAATGGGACTGCCAAATTGCTTCATGTGACACCATAACAACTCTATTGCCTGTGTACATGGAAGTGACATCACTGCATCACATAGTACTCTAGGAATTTTCCCAATCTCTATGTTTTTTACACAATGTGGTGACATCACTTCTAGGTATACAGCTGGAAATGATGCTGCAGCATTGCATGATGCCATTTTGCCAACTCCCCTGCAGTCTCCCAGGGGGTGCCAGCCCAACCATTTAGCTACCAAACCCAGCTAAAATTTGTGGGCCATTTTTTCCAGTGACCCACAAATACAGCATTTTAAACATTTCAGGTTGAAGTAGAAGTAGCACAAGAAACAGAAATGAAGTGAAAAGTGAAGCATCATTATAAGCACTTGCATAAATATACCACATTAGCCCATCTGTTTTAGTGTACTACCTGTCATAATTGCTGTTTCAAATGAATGCACCTAACCAGACATAGTCTTTGTTCAAAATCAGTGGGTTTCAAGAAAAGGAGCTAAAACATCCAGATCTACAAAGATATGATTGGCAGATAGTCACAGATTTAAACAAATCTAGTGAAGGCTGGTGATTCTATGAGATGTTAGTTTTTTTACAGTTTTGCACAACAGCAGCAAGAGTTTGTTTTCCAGGACTAAAAAACTGAATAGATTTTGATTAAGTAGTACTTTTTTCTTATTCCTTTTTATACCAGGAAATGAACTTTATGACATTCAGTTGTTTCCAAGGAAAGCCATGGAACTGCTTGTTGGAGAAAAGCTTGTTATCAACTGCACAGTATGGGCTGAGTTTAATTCTGGAGTAGATTTCCAGTGGGACTACCCTGCAAAACAGGTATGAAAACAAATTGTATCTATATGTATGCATTCTACATGTATGCATTCCAGATTCACTGGACAGTTCAGGCAGATTTCTTTTCCTTGAGGGCACAGAGGAATGTCTGAAATTTGTGCATACTCAACAAATCTAATGCACGTCTATTCCCTGAAATTCCATTCACATTCTCTATGGATTCCTCTTCCTCCAGGAGCAAAGAGAAAAATGAAATATGCTTTCCTAAAGGGATGCTAATCCAATCCACTCTTCATCATGTTTGCTTCTGCAATATCTTTGATATGCAGGTGATCTGAGACTAGAAAGAACATGATTTGCCCCAGGTTATAGAATTACCTCTTAAGAATACTCTCCCCTCTGCTGCTTGACATGTGCCTAGCAGAGTTTTGTTTAGTGGTACCTTACTGGACACACCCAGCTGACACATCTCCCAGACGTCTCACTGCATTTCCTAGGGAGGGGGGAACTTCTCACTATATCCCAGAGCCACTGAGGTGGAACTGAGGGCACAAAATTCCTGGGACCCAGGTCAACTGGAGAGCCTCTGAAGTGTCATGGTGTATTAATGGAATGCATTCCCATTATTTTACTTCTAATGCAGTTCTGCTCTGCAACCACTAGGGGCACAAGGAAGGCAGAGGACAGTAAACCACAGTAGCTCTGCTTTCTGCTTGCCCTGCTTTCTGGAGAGTTTACTAACAGGAGGCAAACAATTGCATATCCTGCTAAACCTATCAGCCAAGCCAGCACTGGAGCAAGGCAAGACCAGCCAGGAAAGCTCATGGCTGCTACAGTCGTTGGCAGGCTGCAGCATCCTAACAAGGTTGTTGTTTCCAGCAGTCTGTTTCCCTCTTCCCATCCTTCCATCCAGTTCCATAGTTTTGTCTGCACAGTCAGATCTTCCCTGTTGTAGAAAATAAAACAACCTTTCCTCTTAGTTTCTCTTCTTTTTTTCCACACATTTCTCTTCCTTCATTTTGCTGTCTTCCTTTCATGATATTGTTTTTCTCGCCCCTCTTCTAATTTCCCCTCCCTTCTCATCCCTGGTTGGCAACTTAGAATGTACTTAATAGTTGTATAGCAGCAACCCCTTGTTAATATTATGAACAGAAGTTGGGGACTGCACTAGAAACTTACATAAAGGTGTTTGTTGTTGATGAGAAGGTGTTACTTGGTTGGGAATTTTATTCTTGGTCCCTTTACTAATGATCTCTAGCATGCAATTTCCCTTCTTTATCACTGCTGCACGATGAGTTTACATTTTTCTGAGCTATCTGCCACAATCCCAGTATCTTTTCTTGGTCTGTCATTGCCAGCTCCGACCCCCTTCATTGTATATGTAAAATTAGGGGGGATTGTCCTAACATGCATCTCTTTGCACTTATTTACACTGAATTTCATCTGCCATTTAGTTGCCCTTTCATCTGGTTTAGTTTTGGATCTCTTCATAATCCCTTCTGTGTTCATCATCCTGAACAATGTGGTGTTATCCACGAACTTCACTACCTCACTGTTCACTCTAAGTCCAGGCCACTTATGAATAAATTTAAAGGCACTTAATCATAACACAGACACTTGTTGACGCTATTATAGAATTCTAAGAGGTTGGTGATGCAGGGTTTCCCTTTTGGAGAAGGCATGCTGATTCCTCTTCAGCCTGGCTTGTTCTTCTATATGTTGAACAATTCTGTCTCTGATAACATTTTCTACCAGTTTATCCAGGACAGATGTTAAGATAACCTGGTCTATAGTTTCCGGGGGCGGGGGGGGCGTATCCCTTTTAAAAAATCAGGGTGACATTGGCTTTTCAGTCTCCTGGCACAGAGACCCGTGTTAATGACAAATTGCACATATTAATTAGAAGATCAACAATTTCATTTGTGTTAAGAATTCTTGGAGTATACAGTCTGGATCCAGTGGTTTGTTAATTTTCAATATAACATTTAAAAGTATGACAGACATTCTTCACTAAAGTTGAAACATGAAACAGCATCTACGCCCTGCATACTTCCTGCTCTAGTTAGATGGTTTTCTTTATATTCCTGTTCTACTCCCCACTCTGTTCTGATGGACACTCACCTGGCTTGGGCTTAGGCATCATTTTGAATATGACAGATGTTCAGCTTAATATGAAATTTATTTTAAGGACTATTACTGAAGAATTATGAGGAAAGTGGCGGAAACCACCAAAGGCATACATTTTTCACTGGAAAAGAAATTATTACTTTCACCCCTCTATTTAATATGTAATAAAAATGCCTGGTAAAATAGTCATCAGTAGTACCCTGCAGCTAAAATACTGTTTAAACACAGAAAGGACATTTAAATACATTGAATTTATTTTGTATGATTTTTGGCAGTAACACTCAGTTCATGTATTAAAAGGTTCTTCTGTAGTATACTTTTTGAATAGATGCCACAAAAATGAGGGGGAAACAGATTTTTTTTAAAAAAGTGGTGATTTTCAGGTGCCAAATAACTTGTGCTATGAAGCCCAGACTATTGAAAAAATTTTCACAGGTGTCCTAACCTACATACCAGTTTATTTCCATTTATTCCAACATTAAATACTGTACAATTCATCATATTTTTATTATTGCACATAAGCTGATAGATTCTGAAGGTGCTGTGGCTTGGCTGTTTAGCTTTGTTTGTCCCTTTAAGAGAACGCTCCAGATCTCTCTGCCTAGTTTCCTGTGGAGTGGTAGACCTGCATCTGGGCTGTACAGTTTCATATTGTAAGTGGGGAGCTAAAAATGGTTTAATGTTCCTGCATAAAGTATTCAATACATAGAAAATTAGCATCGGAGGGAAAAGAGTTCTAGACCATCTCCTTCATGACATGCTCATTTTCTGTACAGGTAATTTGTTAGTGTGAAGGAACATTAAATCATGTGAGCCCAAAACTGTAGTCTGAAATCATATATCACAAATGAAGGGGCACCGTCTCAGTGAGAATTAGGCCTTGGAATACTCTTTCATATTTTAAACAGAATGATGGAATACTTCAGTTTGGAGAAGAATTGCCTGCAAGTTTTATCCATTTATTCCTTCGCTTCTGTCACTTTTTCTGGCAGATGAATCGGGAAGTCACAGAAATGCCTGAGAGGCGCTCCCAGCAGACCCACACTGAGCTCTCCAGCATCCTGATCATCCAAAATGTGAGCCAGCAGGATGTGGGGAAATATACATGCGTGGCTAGCAATGGGGAGCAGATCTTCAAGGAGAGCATAGATGTCATCGTACATGGTAAAAACCACAAACACCTTTCTGGTGTTTTAGAGTATTTACTCAGCAGAAAACTGCTTTAAAGTCAGATTACCTCCTCATGAAACAGCAGTCAGATGAGGAGAGGTATGTTTAATAAAAAGAGAATCCATGGACAGAGGAGGTAGTGAAAACCTCATATCAAGGCAACACTTGCCAACTGTCTGGAGAAAAAGATGTCCTGTCTCTTGAGTAGATGCTTAGTTAATAAAGTGTTCTTATTTACCTCCATGTCATAACATTTTCAGGAACCATTTCCACAAATGAAGCCTCTACTTAAAGGGGCAGGACATTTTTCTACAGGCTCTAATCAAGGCTTGCATCCTTTTATTCTCTACTGCCCTCCCCCCCGTGAAGGTGATAGCATTATTATGAGACACACTGCACTCTCAATGAATATAATCCGTAAAGCTAGGATTCATTACTGCGACCCCTACCAGAGAAAGCCAAGTAATGCTTTTGAGAGTGGGTTACCTTTCTCCTCAGTTAAGGCTTACCATCAAGTAACAATGTATTTCTGGGACCACCAGGAATGACAAAATCTGTGAATGCTGCCTCCCACTATGAAAAAGAAAACCTCAGGTTTTTTCTCCCCAAATTTAACCATTTGATGATTATGATAATGACATGGTAGGGGTAAAAACAGACTGGAGAGCATGTCACATGATCAAATCGCAGACCGCGAATATAGTGAAATCTCAAGTCATGAATCTGTGAATGGTGAGGTCTACTGTATACTCCTCTCCATAGGAGATGTAAGGGGGACATGCTTTCACTGAGATATCCAAGTATTTATACGAAGTGAAGGACAGGTTCATTGACTATGAAAAAGGTTGCTTGCCCTGCTGTTCCCTGAGTCATTCTACAGGAGGTATGTAGTATAAGCCTTCAACTATCACCCATACAAAGCAAACTTTTATGGTAAAAGAAGTGGCAAGTGTTCAGTTAAAACATTAGTCCAATGAAAAGCGATTTTCAGGCTAAATTAGCATTGGCAAAGGATAACAAATACATGCCTTTATAGTATGAATAGGATTGCCAACAGGCCTAGAGAAAAATGGTCTGTCCCCTTAATAGGGATGTTATTTACCAGGTAGTGTTATTTACCTCCATACCATGAAAGCTTCAGCCACCCACTTCCATACATTAAGCCTCTGTTAAAGAGGCCTGTTGGCAACCCTAAGCATGAAATGTGGATTGGTGTAATTGTCACATAATGTTCTCTCATGTCATGTCAATATTGATTTATGCGTGTAACATATAAAGGGTGTCTGTACATACATCATTTGTTGGCTGGAAATTGCATCTTTTGTTATGTATTTGGGTTAATGAAATCTCTGATTTTGCCTCAGCAAGCTTCTTTGACAGCTTCATTCTGCCTTCCCTCCTCTTATCTGACTGGTTCTTTACAGAGACGCCTTTCATCAATGTGGAGTGGAAGAAGGGCCCGATAATAGAAGCAACAGCAGGAGATGAAATTGTGAAGCTGCCAGTGAAAGTGGTTGCGTACCCTCAGCCTGAGTTTCAGTGGTAATACATTCCTCTTAGCTACAGGCTTAGTAGGCTTTAGGGCTGTCGATTCCAGAGAGGGGACTGGGGCAGGGAAGTGGTCGTTATCATTAAGAAGGATCTTGCTGAAATCTGTTTTGAGAGGAGGGACATAACCCTGCTACAGTATGATGAATTGGCTTTGGAGCTATTTCTGGTGGCTGTTGTGATCCTTAAATTCACCTCATTAGCCTTATGCTTTGGAGAAGTTAGCTACTTTTTTCACCTGGGACATTAAAAAAAAAATTCTTCCTCAGCTTTTTGACCAGATTTCTGGCAGAGATTAGAGATTAGGGGAGGAAATCTCTCTTCATTAGTTCTTTTGGCAAACACACATACAGATGCTTACAACACCCACCCACATGCAAGTGCAGTCTCATAAACCCTGTGGCAGTCTAACACCTGTTACTCTTTCAGCAGGCTGAGGCCCTTCTGACTAAGGGGAAATCATGAGAAAATAAAGAGCTGCACCAGTCACAGGAGAAAATAAAGAACCACACACTTTACAGCCTGAACACAGGGGGAGAGTGGAATACAAATCCAATAAAATAATAAAATTAAATTTAAAAAATAGGGCCAAGACCAATGGTGCAAAATCAGGTAAAAATACATTTTATTAGTTAAATTTTTCAAAATTTCCTATGCATCTTGCAAGACTAACAGATTCCCCTAACGACGCCTGTTGGCAAAATTCATAGGGAATTTTTGGAAATTCGACTGAGTAATGAAATATTTTTACCTGATTTTGCACCATCGGCCTTGGCCCTATTTTTTATCTCCTAAGGGAAAATCATGAACTGTGTTGGGGGAGAGAATGTTCTGGTGTCGACTTGCACCTGTACACTGGATGGAGTGGCAGTAATATTAAATAAATAGCTGTGGTTGTATGATATTCTTGTGTATGTTGCTGATCTCTCATTCTGATCAGCTGGCTGCAATACATCTGGAAAGTAAGGAAAGTAGCTGCCATGAGCCAATATTTGACAATGGGAAAGGTGGAGTATTAATATTTTTACAAAAGAATGAAAAATAAGTAAAGAAGACTGAATTCTACCTCACTTTGCTTTGTATATCAGTGCACGTTGGGTATAAAATTAAAGGCAATATAAGCCCTTGAGTTCTAGTCACCCAAGTGACTGTGGGTTGTCACAGACAGCAGTCTTAAAAGGGTGTGAACAATCAGTTAATACATTGTCGGAGGCTTTCACAGCCAGAGTTCATTAGTTGCTGTAGATTTTCCGGGTTGTGTGGCCATGGTCTTGGCACTGTAGAACCTGACGTTTCGCCAGTAGCTGTGACTGGCATCCTCAGAGGTATAACACAGAAAGATGGTATAACACATCTTTCTGTGTTATACCTCTGAGAATGCCAGTCACAGCTACTGGCAAAACGTCAGGTTCTACAATGCCAAGACCCCGGCCACACAACCCTGATAATCTACAGCAACTAATCAGTTAATATATCCAACTTTTGATCGTGTTTTCCTTTTCACCAGTAAACACACACTGCGTATCCTTTTTTTTGGGGGGGGGATTACTGAATGAGGCCTTTTGCAAAACAGCACCCACCTCACTGGCCAAAGCACTGGGATCATATTCCAGAAGGAACATGCTAATAACATTCTCTCTCTCTCTACTTCTGCCCAGGTTTAAGGATGGAAAGTTAATTTCCAGCAGACAATCTCAGTATTCCCTGCATATCAAGGATGTGGTGGAGCAGAACTCTGGCACTTACACATTGGTTCTTAGGAATGGGCTGGCTGGCCTAGAGAAGCACATTAGTCTCCAGCTGGTGGTCAATGGTAAGGCCGTGAAGGCCATTTATGCCTTACGGATTTAGTTTATAAAGATGTCTGTAAACTAGAGCAAGCTCACTTGCAGTTTCCCTGTCACTTCATACAAGGTATAAAAATACTAAGAGCAAGCTTAAGGATTTTAGGGTGAGGATGGAGAACCTGTATAACATAGTAGACACAATGCTAGACTTGGGTTCAAAACCCTGCTGAACCATGAAAGTCACTGGTGGTCTTGGC
>NW_015165848.1:524461-556762 GCF_001447785.1 Gekko japonicus | reverse complement strand
CTGAACCATGAAAGTCACTGGTGGTCTTGGACAGTGTTCCCCCTAAGCTGAGTTAGTGTGAGCTAGCTCACAGTTTTTTAGCCTCCAGCTCACACATTTTTCTCTCAGCTCAGGAAGGATGGCTCCAGAGCAAAGTAGTTTATGCAGCAGCCAAATTGCTCACTCAGAACTTTAATGCCAGCAGCTCACAAAGTAGATTTTTTGCTCACAGGACTCCACAGCTTAGAGGGAGCATTGGTCTTGGACCAGTCTTCCTCTCAGGGATCACCCATAAGATACATGGAGCTGCTGTTTGTCTCTTGTTACATCTAGTCCTGTCTTTAGCCTAATCTACCTCACAGGGTTGTTGTGAAGGTAAAATGGGCTAATCCCCATGTTTGTTGAAAGAAGGGTAGGGTACAAAAGGTGATAAAGTAAATAAGTCTCCATGCCTCAGACTTCTTAGCATCATCACAGAGGATTCCAGGACATTCAGTTTGTACGTGGAGTCAGCAGTGCCATTTGTATTGTACCTGGAGCCAGCAATGCCATTTGCAGGTGTGAGGGTCTAGGCTTGTGCACTGCTTCCAGTAGAGGGGCCCCCCTTGAACTGTCCCAGGAGGCTCTCTAGTAATGTGTCCTTATGGTAGAGGGAGCCAGGGATGGGATCAGTCAGTTTGTCCCAAGAACCGTACCTCTCCTTGACTCTGTAGCTGGACCTCTTAATCCTTCCTCTAATACATTCTGTCTGGAAAAATAATCTCTTTCCTCAAAATCTGGAGAGGAACCACATTGTTCATCTTCGTGGCTTCTGGGCAGTCCCACATGGGACCACGCTTGCACAGGTCTGCCACAGAGATCTTTTTCTTTAAAGTTCTCTAGAAGATTTGGAGTGCTTTGCCCCCTCCCCTCATGGGCCAGGTCATTCCCTCCAGCTGCAGCAGGCCTGTGCAAGTGCATTCCTATGTGTGCCTGCACAGAAGGCCACTCGATGAACAACAGTTACAGGTAAGTGCAGCCCTGTTATTCTGACTGAGAAGTGTATACACATTTCATGTCCCACTCACCCTTATCAGGTGCTTGACTTCTGGGGGGGGAAAGTAAAGATCTTTAATGACATCTGTAAGCCCCACCAATTTTCACCCCTGCCCCCAGTAGCTGTCTAAAAGCGATAGCTAATGGTGCCGTTGCAAGAAGTGGGATTTCCATGACCACCTTGTAATTTGAGTCTTGTTAGCTCATGCAGCATTTCCTGATGGGATGCCATTCATGTAAGTGAAAATATACTAGAAGATGGAGCAATTAAAAAAAATCTGGGACAAACTAGAAATGACAGTAGCAGACCTGAATGTCAAGGCTGGGTTGTTGGCAAACCTCTACAAAGGGGGGGGGGACAGGAAGTGGCAAACCACAAGGTGAAATGGGAATGGGGGAAATTAAGGGGTTTTATTAGGACTTAATTATCTGCAGTTTTATATCACCATGATGTCAACATGCTAAAAAAGGGTGAAAATGTAAGACTGTCTGGAGCTAGTCCAGCACTTAAGTGCTTTTAAAGAAATAAAAAAGACCCTCCCATGCGTTAAAAGTATCTAATCTAATCTTACGCAACTTTGCCTATCATATTCAGTGTTTAATTTCTAAAAATAGAGGTGCCAGGTTGCTGGATATTACAGTGTCGTTATTTAGCACTGGTTTGCTCATAGGAAGTTAAAAGTTGGTTCAAGCAATGGCTTGGGCAAGGGGAGGGTTGGAACAAGTAACCAGCCCCAGAGCTGTTATTGCTAAGGGTGATATATTTGTATTTTGCTATTTCAGTTCCTCCACAGATCCATGAGAAAGAAGCATCCTCACCAAACATCTATTCCCGTAAGAGTCGGCAAGCACTCACATGCACTGTCTATGGCATCCCAGCACCAGAAAAAATCCAGTGGCAGTGGAGGCCTTGGACACCCTGCCGGATGTTCTCCCGCCGCAGTCTGTAAGTAGCTTTCCTCTTTAGACCTTCCCTGGATTCCTAATAGAGAGAGGATGGCCTTGGCATGCTTTAAGGTCAATGCATGTGATGCAGAGCTTGCTTTTTAAATAACATCACATGGCACCTTTCCATGCAATGAATTCTTTGTATACAGGAGCTCCCAATACATGTTGGGCAATTTTGAGCAGCTATTTTGATATCAGTTGTAGAGAAGAAAGCTAATTTATTCCAAGCGTACTGTGTGCACCTAGAAGAAATGGTGCACTTGAAAAACACAAACGCTTCGCCAGAACACCAAGTGAAGGAGAAAGTCGATTTATAACTATTTGCACAAATGTGTAAATTTGTAGAGTGGTGTGTATTATTCTTTAAAGATTGCATAATTTGTGGCTTGAGACAGACTGGAGGCAGGTTAGTGAGACGGATCTATTTAATCTTAGAATATAGTGGATTAAATTCAGGGAAGGGGAAATGGGGTTGCAAAAACCAGATGCAAATGAAGTACAAAAGTACTTTTCAAAAGCTAAAATACAATCATAGAACAAAGGAAGCCCTAACAGACAGAGAAGTTTCAAATGGAAAGAAGTACTGCAAAAATATCCAGAAGAGGCAATGACATGGTAAAAGTGGCATCGGCCTGAGCATAAATTCTTGTACAGCATGTGGGGAAGAATTCAAGAAATGTGGGGGGAAATAATGTTGCTGAAATGTGCAAAACTAGGACTGCGATCACACACACTCAATAATCCACTTTCAATGCACTTTCAAACTGGATTTTTACTGTGTGAACTGGCGAAATCCAGTTCGAAAGTGGATTGAAATTGGATTATTTAGTGTGTGTGATCGCAGCCTAAGGAACACAAATCTGAAGACAAGATGTGTTTACACAGGCAGATGAAAAATCCATGTGATAGCCTCATTAGTATGCTAACAGCAATCCTAAGCACTTTTCTGGGAGCAAGCCCCATAAAATGGAACATTCTTCTGAGTGAAAGTAGTTGTAGAAGTGTAGTTAATAAATGTATATAACATCACTAAATGGTTAAGATGTAGGAATGAAACTGCCCTAGCTTCTTTTAGATAGAGCTATCAGAAGATTTTTGAGGAACTTCAGAAAGACAGAAAGCTTAAAAGAGGCCACCAAGGTAGAGAAGAATGTGAGAGGGAGCATTATGGATCTTGGTGGAAGTGTGGTGCCTATGTAAATACTGCCGCCATAAATGTGCTGTGTGACTTATTGAGGAAAGAAGGGCATTTCCAGTCCCATCAGAAAGCTTTGTGGTCTTGTCACAAAGAAGAGTTGGTGAATTATGAGCACTGTCTCCCAAGGCCATAACATTTCTGCTCAGCCCAGAGGATGCAGGAGGCTTCATCATGATTTCCTGTTGTTTACACAGATTCTCCTTCTTGCTGTGGGATACACTAATGCCATTGTGTTTCCCTTCCTCCCAACTAAAGGATATCTAGTCTCTGAATTCTTGGGAGCCACTCTAATGCCTGACAACTGTTTGGGAGCAAGAATGATGGGCCACCAGTTGCTCATCTGTGCTCTAGTACATACCCATGTTATACTGTGCTGTATACCTGATGCTGATTTCCCAGCAAATATCTTTTGATCCATAATCCAGCATACCATATAGCATTTTCTCTTCAACTCTTAAATGACGGTTAGCCGATCTACTTTTTGCAGAAAAATACAACATGTCACATCTGTTCATATTAGAACACACACCCATAAGGCCTGCAAGCTTCAGAACTGCCCACTGTACAACATATTCCAACTGCAAGAATTTATAATTGTTCTCATTCACTATTCATAATAGTTATATAATATCCTGTTCTGCGGGTTTCTCCTACACCCCTCTCAACAGGTACCTTTCCTGCTAATGAGATCTCCTGTTTCTGTATCTCCTTTTTCATGATTTCTGGATAAAAAGTAGCAGGAGGAGGGCTGCACGTCGCCATCAACGGGACCGGATGCCCGAATGTAAGGACTGGAAGGATGTATCGCAGCAGGATGCTGTGAACCCCATTGAGAGTATTGACACCTGGACAGAGTTTGTGGAAGGAAGGAACAAGGTAAGGCCATTCCCTGTTTCCTTTCTGTACTGGAAGGAGGTAGAAGAAAGAGACCTCAAACTGATGAGATGGCATCTGCTCAGAACAGACCAGTTTTAGCTTATTTTTAATGCATAGTCAACTTGAGTTGGCTGTACCACAAGGTCATCCAGTTATGCAACTGTTGGTATGCCTCTCCAAGCAGAAGTTCTCTGCATCCATGAAAAAGTTGCTGAAGTGGATGGAATGAGGATGTGTTGAGTTTCCGTTTGGAAGAACAATTTCTGTTTGGCAGGGAAAGCTCTGTATACTTTTTGCTATATGGTGAAATCACATAGTGAAGTAAGTAAGTAAATAGTGAAAATGACATGGTGAATCCAGTTTTACCTTAAAAAGCTGAGCCCTATATGGTTGTATGCATTGGCCCAGAGTTGAATCTGAAGGCTGCCTGCTCAGTGGAGAAATGCTTTATATGCAGAAGGTTCAAGCTGCTGCCAGTGAAACTAATAATACTGAGCTAGACAGATCAAAGATCTGACTAGTATAAGGTGGCGTAATATGATTTGAAGTGGGTTGTGTACCAGTATAGCCGTTTTGACCTTGACACTGGCCGGGGGTGGGACTGCCTCACATGCATGGAGGACAGTTTACAAGTCTATATTGGCCCAGGAGGCTACCAGACCAAGAGACCCTGAGCCAAGGAGCATCTACAAAGGCAAGCAAGTCAGGGCTCTAAAGTGGGGGGAAATAGCTTGGTTTGAGAACTGGAAAGTTAGAGATCTCTTCCATTCAAAATTGCTGTAATTTCCTTGTACCAAGAAGAATTATAACAAGGATCCTGATTCATAAAATATCTTGCCACCCACGTCCCGTATGTTTTTCACTTTGTAGCTGTTTGTAATGGCATTGAATTATCTAAGGCTGATGGCAATAGAAAAGGTGTTACTGAAATATGTGTCAAAAATCAAACTGTTGAGATAGGACTGAGCAAATGGAATATTATTCTGACTGCCTTTAGAAGTTCTTTACTGTTTCACTCACAGCTGCTTATCTTGTGTTAAAATGAACCAAGAAAGTTGTTTCTTTAAGACTTCATATGCTCACGTTGCCATTTCCACTGCTATTTACTCCCCTCTCTGTGACTCAAGATAGACAATATTAACAAAGTTTGAGGGGTGAAAGACTTACTAGCATCTGTTACGTGCCAATTCCAGTATAGTATTTTGCATTCATGTTTTGTGGGATTATTTCTCTAGAGGCATGCATGTAATAATATCAAAATAATAACTGTTAAGAAATAAAATTTCAACTGTTAATGTTTACTTTGGAAAAAATCAGATATGAAGAATTTAGGAATGGGAGCTCACAAAGAATTAATTGGAAATAATACCTGTAGATACTGAACAATTTTAAAAAAAGTTCAAGATGAATTGTCTGAATTAGCAATTTGTGGATATTTATTTATTTATTTAATTAATTATTTAGGTATTTTTACCCCGCCTTCCCCGCAAGTGGGCTCAGGGCGGCTTACAGAGGGCGACAGCCCATACATAAAATCCATAAAACAATAAAAACATAGCAGCAATCATATATAACAATAAATAAATAAGTGCTTCACAGCAAGATGGTCTTTGGTGATGGCGGTGTCTCTGGTCTTCAGTCGGCCCCGTTGGGGTACCACTCTCCAGTAGATGTTAATGTCACACGGGGAAGCTGTATTTCCCAGGGTAGTCCAGGTCCAGTTGGAATTACCACCGTTGGTGGTGGTGGTAATAGCGGCGGCCCCTACGTAAAAGCCTGGTGGAAGAGCTCCGTCTTTCAGGCCCTGCGGAACTGCATAAGGTCCTGCAGGGCCCTGATCTCTTCTGGGAGCTCATTCCACCAGGTAGGGGCCGCCACTGAAAATGACCTGGTCCTGGTCAACGCGAGTTTTTTATTATTAGTTTTTAAATGTATCAGCCGCTTCTCCAGACACTTGCCTGAGGTGGCTCCTTGTGATAGGATATGTGATGTCATTATGAACTTTCTTCCCATATTACTGTCTCTATATATGTATGTCTCTCTGTGGTAGAAGTACTCATAGCAAAATTGTATATGAACAGAAACCTATACAACTTTGCACTTTTTTTGTAATACCTTGGGTCCCTTTCCAGCAGTCATTCGTTGTCAGGTATCTGTACCACTTCTCCCCAGTACTTTAAGCTGGTTGGTAGACTAACATCCCAGCTCTGTGTGGAGTTGCCATAGTTGAAGGACACAGAAACTGATGAGTTTAAGTTGGAATACACAGGATTTCACTGCTAGGCTGTTGGCAGATTTAATTAATTTAAAACATTTCTATGCCACCTTTCCATGTGCTACCATGTGGTAGCTGGCAACTTTACATACATTCTATAGCACCTAAATGGCTAAACTGAAAGGACAGAGATGGGTCATTTCCATATACTGAAGCCAGAATATAGCCAATAGCTAGATAGCACAGCAGCAGACCCAATTCTGGTTCTGGTAACTTTATATAAAGCAAAGGGGACAGTTGAAAGTGCAGCTTCCGTTGAGAGGAGGGATTTGAATCCCTCCCTGCTCCCCCCCCCATGCCTAGCCAGTATTCTCCCAGGAAAGGTTTCCTGTCCTTTTGAATGGGGGGGGGACTGGGACAAAGCAGTAAAGGGATGAAAATCAAGGGCTGTGGAGGGTTCATTCCCCCCATTGTCCATGCTACATTTTAAATCAAACCCTCCTTTTATATATACAGTTCAGCCACACACTTAGTTTTTTCACTCATGGTTCTGTTGCTGTCATATCTGATTTGGCCAGGGCAGCCCTGAACATGAGAAGTTCCATTGAATCTTATACTGCATTTCCTCAGTGGAAGAGTATTTTTCTTGCCCTTTCTGATGACCCTGTCAAAGACTAGTCAGCATTTAATAGCTGGTTTCTTTCCATAATATCTGGTAGCAATAAGTGCCAGAGGCATGCGTGTTACTCTATTACTAGCTTCCCGTTCAAGGTGAGAATGTCAGTCACCAATCATACATGCATCATAGTGATCTAGGCTAAAGAACAAATAAATGGCTCCCAGTTTCCTAAAGTCACTTCCTGTTTTTGTGAGAACCTCCAAAATCACGTCCTGTTCCAATGTCCCTTTCAGGAGTTCTTCACAGGGAGAAAGGAGTGAGGGAAACAATTCTCTTGTTGTTCTGTTTAAACCTGGATTAGTAATTCAACAACTAAACCAAAAGAATGAATATTGGGATTGCAATTTTGAATAGTCCTCCATCTTTTTTCATATTTCTTTCCCTCTCTGCTACCTTTTTATTGTCTTGTATGACTATATAACTATAATATCTAGTTTTTATATTGCCTTTCGGTTGCTAGTTAGGAAGATGAAGAATGTAAAGAAAACATTTGTAAATATCCTGAAATTCTGACTTAACTGGTTAGCCCTTCAGATAGTTAGACTCTGGAAAAGGAAATCACTATTGCTGCGGGGGGGGGGGGGGGAGAGACTGGATAGCAGTGTCCCTGTCTGTCCTTTTCATTGTACAGAACCATTTCTTTGAGCGTGGCATTATAAGACAATAGCCAGCCTACCTTCTGGCCTTCAAAGCTTCTGTCTCTGGGGTTCCTCATTCTTCATACCCAGTTTGGCAGGCCTGTTTCCACCCACTGACTATCTGAGCATTAAAGGGGCAGCAGCTAAAATTACCGGGAGTTTGTCCACCATAAGCAGACACCTGGCAAGCCTACCCATTGCTTTCCAGGCAATCCTGGGGGAAACTGCTTTCACATTTTCCTTTCTATCTCTCCAACAAAAAAGAAGTAGAAACTTCTTTTTTTAATGAAGTGGGAAATTCAGGGATGCCTGGAGGCCTGGCCTGTTTGTTAGATCTCCTGTTTTACCCATTCCCTAGGGATATAGCAACATTATCCTTTCTCCTGAAAAGTTGGTAAGGAGTTGTGAAGATCTTGCACCTCTCCATTATAAATGTCATTCATATTTCTTTCTCTTCCTCTACTAGACGGTCAGCAAACTGGTCATCCAAGAAGCCAGCATTTCTGTTATGTACAAGTGTGTAGCCTCCAACAAAGTTGGTCGGGATGAACGCCTGATCTATTTCTATGTCACCAGTGAGTATCAGAATGCAAAGGGGATAACCCCTTTGGCTTTCTATATGACAGTTGTTCAAGCAGTCCATTCACAAAAAGTGTTTGAAAAGACCTCTGAAAATCCTTAGCCGTTCTTGGAAGCCATTCAGCTCAGAGTATTAATCAGACCACTCTTATCTTGTGCTCATAAGCAGCCAATTACCTGTGTTAGTATGGACATTTAGGATCTCAAGATAATTCAGATGCAGATCATTGGAAGACACTGATCTTCATGATGCATGAGATAAACTAAAACTTTTTCCTTGTTCAAAATTTGTAGTTTCCCACATTCCAGTTTATCCATATTCCAGTATAATGTGTGAATAGACTCAAAAGTTAACAAAACTTTTTTTTCCAGCCTCCACCCCCCTCTCGCCTGCAAAAACTTTTAATTGGGAGGGAACAGTTTCATAAGCAAACTCGAAGAAACTTTAGTTTATATTTTAAACTTTTCATTTGGCCAATGATTATATATTCTTTGTACCAGCACAGTATAGTGATGACCGTGTTAGACTAGAATCTGGGAGATCAAGTTTCAGATCCCTGTTCTGCCATGGAAACTTGGTGGGGCTCAGAGTATTAATCAGACCACTCTTATCTTGTGCTCATAAGCAGCCAATTACCTGTGTTAGTATGGACATTTAGGATCTCAAGATAATTCAGATGCAGATCATTGGAAGACACTGATCTTCATGATGCATGAGATGGACTAAAACCTTTTCCTTGTTCAAAATTTGTAGTTTCCCACATTCCAGTATAATTTGTCGTTTCCCACATTCCAGCCTCCACCCCCCTCTCGTCTGCAAAAACTTTTAATTGGGAGGGAACAGTTTCATAAGCAAACTCGAAGAAACTTTAGTTTATATTTTAAACTTTTCATTTGGCCAATGATTATATATTCTTTGTACCAGCACAGTATAGTGATGACCGTGTTAGACTAGAATCTGGGAGATCAAGTTTCAGATCCCTGTTCTGCCATGGAAACTTGGTGGGTGACCTTGGGCCAGTCACTCTCTTTTGGCTACCTCCCAGAGTTGTTGTGAGGAGAATGATGTTGTAAGTTGCTTTGGTTCTCTATCAGAGGGGAAAGCAGGGTATAAATATCCAGATTAATAAATGCATTTAGGCATCCATATTTCAAATTGGTTTCTCATTGAGCAGAAATATTCTATATCTTGGGGAAACTGACCAGTATATAGATAGTTAAAAGCCAGTTTAGTCTCTCCTGCAGAGCAAAATGATATGCATGTTCTGGAGCTGGAGGACAGAAAATATGTTGATCTCTTCTTAGCCCAGGTTCCCCCGTCATACTTCCTGTGAATGAAGAGTTCAAAACTTCAATAAAAATCTGGAACATAAAACTGCAAAATGTTTCTGGTGTAGTAGCACCCCCTAGTGCTCTGTTCCCAGCATGGAATGGATAACGGTATACTGGTTCCATTATTTAAACTGAGGGTTTGTTTTCTCAACGGTAGCATTTAAATAGATAGGTGTGATTGGAATTCTTTGAAAGCAAAGGGTCGTTTCTGCTTGGCAAAGAAAAATAACTACTGCATGTACAAATAGGAATGCATGTTTGTTCACCAATGAAAGATCCCAACCCAACATTTGTGAAATGGTGAAACCTAATTCGAGCTGAACCCTCCAGCACAATGTCTACATTGCTCTTTGCTTAATTAACACATATTTCACCTACATATAAATATTGTCATCATCTGCTGTCTGTAGAGATAAGTCTGCAGTTTTGTTTATGTATAGATTCTTTTGTATATCTGGACTAAGCGAAAGGTGCTAAGGAAGCCAAGTTATTTGAAACCTAGTCAATTGAGTATGCATTTAAATAGTGACATGTCAATGAACAGTAACCAGCAATGGCCCTTCCCCCCAACTTGTCATGTACTTTAACATGGAATTGGATTAATCTTAATGTTGTTATTTAATTTACAAATTTATTTTAAGAAATAAATAAACATAAACCGAATACTATCCTGTGAACATAATCTGACATAAGCTTTAAAATCTCAATTAGACATTTGTTTCCTTACCTTGACTTCCTGGTAGCCATTCCAAATGGATTTGAAATTGAGTCACAGCCTTCGGAAGACCCCATTGAAGGACAAGACCTGAGGCTAAGCTGCAATGCTGACAATTATACCTATGAGAACCTGCAGTGGTACCGGCTCAACCTCTCAAAGCTGCACGATGAAGAGGGCAACCCCCTGGTCCTGGATTGCAAGAATGTCCATCACTATGCAACTAAAATGCAAGGCGAACTGCACTTCAAACCTAATTCCAACTATGCCACTTTGACACTTACAATCCCAAATATCTCACTAGAGGATGAGGGAGACTATGTCTGTGAAGTGCAGAACCGGGAGAACAGTGAGAAACATTGCCACAAAAAGTATATTTCTGTGCACGGTAAGCACTGCATTGAACAGGCTTGTTGGGATTTTGAGGTGTGAAGGGTAAATGGGAAAGAGAAAACTTGGTTGGAACAAAGTTGCAGGGAACTGTTACCAATCACTATCCCAGATTTATCCTAGTTTGGGATGAAGAGGAGACAATCTGTAATGAAGCTTTTCCCTGCATAGAGCTAAAGATTATCCCGTCCTAAATTCTCCAGATCAAACAATTAAAGGAATAGTTCAAAAATTGCCACCCTGTTGTTGGTGGCACAACATTCATCTGCAAGTGGGAGAGAGTTATTCTCCAGAAAGAAGAGGTGAGAGAAGGAAGCACCTAGCTCATCTCAGCTTGTGGGGTAATTTTTTTTCTGTTGGGGCTGCCATTATTTTTCAAATAAAAAAATTGTCTGTAAATAACTGCACTTCCCTCTATTTTCCAAGCCTCCCTTCCCTTCCTTCATTCACACAATCCTTTAAAAAATGTTTTTAAAATTATTTTAAAATCATTTTTGAAGAAATTATTGTGGGGCTATCCCTTTAAGGGAGGGGGCAGAGCCCCCAGTGGTCCTACCGTAGCTACAGGCCCCACCATAGCTACTGATCCAGTGCAAAATTTCTACTTGCAGTGGAACTCTTGCACAAGCAGAAATGCAAGAAAAAGATTGCAGGAACTGCTTGCACCAAATTAATTTCTACTTGTGTTTCCAGTTGTGCAAGATCTTGTGCAACCAGTTTCTAGGCACTGTAATATACAGGGAGGAAAATGTTGGGTGTTGAACGAGATCTTGAGTAAGCAGAACTGCACTAAATCTGTTAATGTTTCCACTTGCGTATCACTAGATCCAAGCCAATATGTCTTCACCAGCACTTAGATTGTGAACTGAGACCTTAGTTTAGCTAATGATCAGCTATAGAACCTTAACAATGCAACCTCTCGCCAAACACAGAAGTCACATCTGAAAAGAAATGCAACACTTATTCTCCCCGTAGCCTTGCTGCATCAGGGCTGTGAAAGTTTTATGCATTTTGAAAGTATAAAAGGTGCAGGGTTTTTCTGGGCTTCCAGCTCATGGTAATTTTCTGTGGTGTCTATGCATGCATCGTAAGGTCAAAGTCATCTACATGCCCATCGTTTTTTGTATTTTACTCTTGATAGTCACTATGTTGTTGACCACCTTTATTATTTGATTGCTACTACTTTAGCTTTGGAAGTCCCAAGGTTGAAGCACAACCTGACAGACATCTTGGTGAATGTGAGTGATTCCATAGAGATGCGCTGCAGGGTTGATGGCACACATATTCCGAACATCAACTGGTATAAGGATGAGAAGCTTGTAGAAGAGGTGTCAGGTATGGCTGACTGAAAAGGTCAGTGGGTGGGAAGAGCAGGACTGGCAAGGCTCTGGATACAGAGCTCTGAAAGTTCAGATGACTGGCTATTTAAATTGTGACTATGTGTCCAAAGCTCAGGCAGGCAATTTAGATTCTATTCTTGCAGCTGTTTTGAAGCTCACCTCCTCCCCAGCCACTAAGGTTGCCAGCTCCAGGTTGAGAAATACTTGGAGATTTTGGGAGTGGAGCCTGGAGGGGGGAGTTTGCTATAAGGCAGGATATTTTTTCAGATAAAGCCGTTTGTTTCATCATTTGTAAGATTAAAAACTTCAGGAAAATTTCTAATAGTACGTGCAGTTCTCATAAACGTGAGCAAGTGGCTCCTTTGGCTCCTTTAGTTCTACTGATCTGCATGGGCAAGCCAAATCATGTTGGAATATATCTCAGAGTACATTTGTGCTGTAAAAGCAAAACAGCACAAAAAGATTGGTGTCATGGATTGGCAATCTACCATTCATCTGTTTAAAATTGTGTTTTATATATTAACAAGCTGAAAAAAAATAAACTGTGGAACTGCCATGTGTCCCTGATACCACTGGAAATCTTCTCTGGCTTTCAGGTCTTCAAATATTGACTGCACAGTTTTTGGCCTTTATCCATGATAATGGGAACTAAAAACTTGCTATTATTTGTCCAAAAGAAAGTTGAGACTGATGGTTAGAGAAACTGAAATCACTTTGAACATAATGGTTGGTCAAATTTTAGGTCAGGTTTCTGCTCTTTGGAGGTTACCTTAATGTAAACCCTCCCCAGGTTTAATTCCCCCCTCCTCCACATGCAGCTGCTGGTGTGACCTTGGGTCAGTCACAAGTTCTTTCAGAGCTGTTCTCTCAAAGACAGTTCTCAGGAGAGCTCTCTCAGTGCCATCTACCTCACAGAGGAGGGGAAGGGAAAGGAATTGTAAGCCGCTCTGAAACTCCTTCGGGCAGTGAAGGGTGGGGTATAAATCCAATTTCTTCTTCTTCTTCTTCTTCAGATTCCATTAGCTGACACCTCAAAATCTTTATCCTTATGTGTGTTTCAGGGATTGATCTGGCAGATTCCAATCAGAGGCTGAGTATCCAGAGAGTGAGAGAAGAGGATGCTGGCCTCTACTTGTGTAGTGTCTGCAATGCCAAGGGTTGTGTGAATTCTTCTGCCAGTGTCTCTGTAGAAGGTAGTATTGCTAACTTCAGTCCCTGTGTCCCTAGAGGGAAATATTTTTTTGGAAAGAACGTAGAAAGAAAAAGAAGCCTTTTGAGATGTTTCATGGATCAAAGGCACCTTCTTTCCTTAAACTACAAAAATAATACTGTCCTATTCTTGGCCCAACCTAAAAGAAACCTAGTATATTTCCATTAGTATTTCTTCTTGCTCACCTACTGTCTCTTTTTTGATCAACATGTCCTTGGTATTGCTACATGTATGTTTTGATTTCTCTTCTACTGCTATTTCTACTATTGTTCTTCCTGACCTGTAGGCTCAGACGACAGGACCAATGTGGAGATTGTTATCTTAATTGGGACTGGTGTCATTGCCATCTTCTTCTGGATTCTCCTAATTCTGATTTTCTGCAACATTAAGAGAGTAAGTGTTCTCTGTTTTACCTTCTCTCTGACTGATTCTCATTTGCTAACCCACAAGCAGACCCATGAATGAGAGACAATTCTACCAGAGAACCATACTCCCAACTCTTTATTTCCCCATTTCTTGTGCTGAGTTTCCCCCTTGAGGCAGAGAAATAGCTGGATTTCATTGGAACCAAAAGTGGCTCCAGCAATTTCCACAACAATTTGCTGTGGAAGGAAAATCAAAATTTCCACAGCAATTTGCTGTGGAAGGAAAACAAAAAGAACCTAAATACAGCAATATTTTGCCCCCATAATGTTGATTTTCCCTGTCTCAAACCAGACTGGAATGTTTCACAGCCAAAGGATTAACTTTCTGTAGTGTGAAATTCCTTGTGCAGGAACTAAGAGAAGTGGAAGAATTACCATTAGCGATGGGCACAAACCGGCTCACGAACTAAAGTTTGTGACAAATTTTGGCTGGTTCATGGTTCACATACTTCCCACAAACCTTCAAGCTATTCATGGGGCTTCATGGCGATTCATGAATGGATGCATTTCCAGACAGTCTCTGCTCAGTCTAAATGTTTACCAAATTTCAATGCAACAGGGGGGGCAGAATCTGGGCAGCATGTAGAGGAGCATCCAGGGGAGGTCCCCTGTGACTTCGATGTCTCCAGGTTGCACAGGATCTGTTCTATGCACTCCTGAACATGCACCTGTCATTTCCCCAGAAAGCACTTTCCTGGGGCACCTTCTTTGGCGGGCCATAACTCGGACCATGTAAATCCAATCCTCGCCAAACTTGGAGGGCAAGTAGAGGAGAGTCAGCCAGAGATCCCCTGCAAGTCTGGTATCTCTAACATGTCGGGGAGGGGATGTTCTACCACTTCACAAACTGAACCAGTTTGGCAGCTAAAAGTTCATGATGGTTTGTGGTTCGCAAACCGGGCATGTCATGAACTGAACAGCATTTTCCTGGTTCATGCCCGTCACTAATTACCATTTTTGCAGGGTTAACAGTAAATGTTTTCTTTCAGAGACATACCTATTTCTGCCGGGATGAGATGTAACAGTATTAATGTCAACATGCCAGACCATCCACTTTTCCCACCTTGCTTTGCCAGGATATAAGAAGTTCAGTGTTGAGGCAGAGAAATAGCTGGATTTCATTGGAACCAAAAGTGGCTCCAGCAATTTCCACAGCAATTTGCCGTGGAAGGAAAATCAAAATTTCCACAGCAATTTGCTGTGGAAGGAAAACAAAAAGAACCTAAATACAGCAATATTTTGCCCCCATAATGTTGATTTTCCCTGTCTCAAACCAGACTGGAATGTTTCACAGCCAAAGGATTAACTTTCTGGAGTGTGAAATTCCTTGTGCAGGAACTAACTAAGAGAAGTGGAAGAATTACCATTAAAGATGGGCACAAATCAGCTCACGAACTAAAGTTTGTGACAAATTTTGGCTGGTTCATGGTTCACATACTTCCCACGAACCCTCAAGCTATTCATGGGGCTTCAAGGCAATTCATGAATGGATGCATTTCCCGACAGTCTCTGCTCAGTCTAAATGTTTACCAAATTTCAATGCAACAGGGGGGGCAGAATCTGGGCAGCATGTAGAGGAGCATCCAGGGGAGGTCCCCTGTGACTTCAATGTCTCCAGGTTGCACAGGATCTGTTCTATGCACTCCTGAACATGCACCTGTCATTTCCCCAGAATGGACTTTCCTGGGGCGCCTTCTTTGGCGGGCCATAACTCGGACCATGTAAATCCAATCCTCGCCAAACTTGGAGGGCAAGTAGAGGAGGGTCAGCCAGAGATCCCCTGCAAGTCTGGTATCTCTAACATGTCGGGGAGGGGATGTTCTACCACATCACAAACTTCACAAACTGAACCAGTTTGACAGATAAAAGTTCATGACGGTTTGTGGTTCGCAAACCGGGCATGTCATGAACTGAACAGCATTTTCCCGGTTCATGCCCGTCACTAATTACCATTTTTGCAGGGTTAACAGTAAATGTTTTCTTTCAGAGACATACCTATTTCTGCCGGGATGAGATGTAACAGTATTAATGTCAACATGCCAGACCATCCACTTTTCCCACCTTGCTTTGCCAGGATATATGAAGTTCAGTGTAAAGGCATAGAACTTGAAAAAAAACAGTGCAGTGATACATGCTTGTTGCAAAATGACAGAGGCCTATCAGTTTTTCTTTTTTTCCTGCAAGCCTGCTCATGCGGACATCAAGACTGGCTACCTTTCCATCATTATGGACCCAGGTGAAGTTCCCTTGGAGGAGCAATGTGAATACCTACCTTATGATTCTAGCAAATGGGAGTTCCCTCGAGAACGACTCAGGCTAGGTAAGATGTAGCAACGCAGAATGAGTGTAATATATTTATTTATTTATATATATATATTGCTGTACTACTGTGATTCCAGTTGCCATTTCTGACCATTGATATCCATTACAAAATACACCAGTTAACTAAAAATGTCAGAACCCAGTGTTGGTCTCTCATCAAATCATCCATCATCATACTCAGCAGTGTGTTCTCACACATGACCTATTTGCAGCATCCAAAGAATCAACATTGTATGTAAAAGACAGACAGGCAAACAGTGGATAGACCAATGATGAATCAGTCTTGTCCAAAGAGTTGCCCTCACCTCTCCCACACGCTCTGCTTAAGGGCAACAAATGGCACCTCTCCTTAGCTAGCTATTTCCTTCCTCTGCTTTGTTGCCACTGGGTCTGTTTCATTTCCTCCCTCCTGGCCCTTTCTCTGAAAATGCAACCACCTGGAGATGGTGAAAACTCCATTCCTTCCTCTTTCCTTTTCACACCTTTTCTTCTTTTTGTCCCGGTTTCCTGTTTTGTTTTGGTCTCATTCGCAATTACTGATTTATAGGGTCTTTGAATGAGTTCCTCTCTTTTCATCCCAGCTCTACTTTTATCCTGCTCATTTTCTGTTATTTTTCAGGTAAAGTTCTTGGCCATGGAGCCTTTGGGAAAGTGATGGAAGCCTCTGCATTTGGAATTAATAAGAGTAACAGCTGTGAGACTGTGGCAGTTAAAATGCTCAAAGGTAGGTAAGATAAATGACTTCTGGTAAACATCAGAGTATGAGTTGTCTCTCTGGAAACATCCATCTGGTTAAATATTTTCACTGGGAGAAAATTTTCCATGATTTAAGCAAATCCCTTATCATCTTCTTGAATATTCACCTGTGCTTGCACTAGCAGGAATTGTGAGGCTAATCCCCTTTCATTGAAGAGAAAAGTTATTATCCCCCTCTTGAATGTTCCATTTCTTGGTCTTTACCCTGTTGATATCTGAATATCAGTGTCTCAGTCTTCCCAATATAGCCTTCAACTAAAAAGTTTGATTAACTATCTTACAGCTGCATAATTAACTTGTACCTGATTACATTAATTAATGAGGTGATTGAAATCAGTACTATGCTATTTCAATATGGGTAATATTTTGACAGTGTTTATTGAAGATATTTTTCACTAAATAAAGAGAGCTGACTCATAGTAGCTATTAAAGGTCAGATCTGGGTAAGAGGCAACACAAGATCCAGACCAAGAAAATGAAGGCAGACAGGCAGCACCAGAACTGGAGGGAACGGCTACTGCTCCATTATAGATGTCTTCAGGTGACAATTTTCCAAGAGGTAATCTGTGAGGCACCCTTCATATTAGGCAACAGAAGATAACTCCAGAGGCCTCTATGACATCACAGGATAATCTATTTCCTGGTGGGAGAAACTCATAGAAGGAGGGAAGCACAGCCTTCTCACACAGGAAGCTACTCTCTGCTGCCTTCTCCTCTTGGCAGAAAATGAAAGATCGTACCAGATCCCCTTGGGATGCTGCGGAAGCCTCTGGAGCACTCTCCCTTTTCTTGAGAGAGAGGGTAGCTGGGAGAGGCTTTGTCATCTCTGATTTCACAAGACACTTCCTGTAAGGAAACGGGAGGTGGGCTAACATCTCTGATTGGTACCCTGGGCCTTCTGCAGCTCATGGGTAATCCCAACACCAGCCCTGGTAGTGATATAAGATAGTGCCAAGAAAAGGGGGGGGATTTTAACTTTATACCAAGGACATAAAAATACATAAAGCTCGTCTATTTTGTCCATAATCACAAATATTAATATTGTCAACTGTAATTGGCAAACTGGAACACTGATGGCCAGGAAAAGTCTTGTTTTATAAAATGGTTTTAGAATCTTTAAATTAATAACAGATGTTGCTAATGAAAGTAATATTTTTAAATTTCAACATATAAGTCTTTGTAATTCAGTGCTTGGACTCTACTAAATAGCAAAGAAACAAAATCCCCTGGTTATTTCAGAGACTTGGGCTATTATAACATTTCTTTAAAGCAGATGCTGAATCCTGAATATTTATTGTGGAAGTCTTGTCATTGTTCTGAGTTCAGTAGCAGTTAACAGCCTGGAAGTAGCTGCTGGCCCTTTTTCTAACCCTATCTGTGGCCTGCCCTGACCTAGATAGCCCAGGCCAACCCGATGTCATCAGATCTCAGAATCTAAGCAGGGTAGGCTTGCCAAATCCCCCGGGGGCGGGGAAACCCCCGCCCCAGAGGCCCATTCCCCACTGCTGGCGGATCAGGCCCCGGGGGGAACCCCACCCCCAAAGTACGTGACATGCACATCACCCAGAAGTGGCGCGACCACGCTGGGCGCAGGCCCACGATCATCCGAGGGAAAACTCTATGGTTTTCCCTCGGATGGTCGTGGCCCCGCCCCCAGCATGCCTGGCGTGATAGCGTCACTTCCGGGTGACGTGGTTGTGGCGTGCGTGTGCTTCGCGCACGCGCGTGCACTCCAGAAGCAAGCCGGGAGTCCCCTGCTGCAGTAACAGGTAGGACTTGGCAACCCTAAAGCAGGGTTACCTCCAAGGAAGACCCGGTTTGCTAAACAGAGGCAGGCAATGGCAAACCAATTCTGAAAGTCTTTGCTTTGAAAACCCCACAGCATCACCATAAATTAGTGGACACTTTGCAGCAAAAAAATTAATAATAAGGAAAAAAATTCCAGTGTCCTTTTTAGGGTTGCCAGCTTCCACTATTACAATTGATCTTCATACAATAGAGATCAGTTCCCCTGAAGAAAATGGACACTTTGAAAGGTGGCCTCTATAGCAATTATACCCCATTGAAGTTCCTCCCCTCTCCCAAACTCCCCTCTCCTCAGGCTCCCCTAAAATATCCAGGTATTTCCCAACCTGGAGCTGGCAACCCTATCTGTCATATACCACTTCATGAAAACCCTTGCATGGTTCAGCTGTGATGCATGGGGGAAGTGGAAGAGGCTTGGCATGGCAGTACTACTAGCTTCTATGCCAGGCCTTGGGCTGAGGTTCCACAAGAGTTAGACAACTTATGCATAGAAACACATGCTCATTTGAGTTAAGTGTATACAACCTGTAGCTTCAAACTCAAATGTGTTTTAAAATATAAATGCAATGAGTTGTTACTATTACAAATTGCAAAATAATAAGGAGCAGAGGAAATAATAAAGTGCTATAACTCCCAGGGATTACAGGAGAGAGAAAATTTAGCCACAGCAGAGCTGTTGATCATAATAAGAAAACGGATGTAAATGACAACAGCAGAACTGTTAGCAAAATGGACAGCTGCTGGTTAACTGCTCAGATTCTCCAGGTGACAGCCTTTGCGCAGCAGCTGTTTCTATTATCCCTTTGAGCATTTAGTGTGCTATTCATCAAAATTAACTTGTGGGTATGAAATCCATCAGAAAGCTCCAACCCCATATGCTTCAATCATAATTAGGAACATTCAGACCTTTTGAAATCCTAACCTTCCAGCTCTGTGTGGAGCCCACGGGTGTCTTTTGTTCTACCTCCAGGGCCGCTGAATGTTGCTGTTACATTGGAATATGGCTGTCAAGAGTTCCTCTCTCTATAAAACACATTTATTACCATAGTTCATGTGTTTTTAAATCAAAATGGGGCACATCTATTACAAGGGTGAACAGATACAATCCCACTCTCCGATCTGCATGGTCTCTACACAGGAAGAGACTTTGTTGAATTCCCCCAATTAATGTTATATGGGCTCATACATATGTATCCCGCACAGTCCTTTACTGTAGGACAAAAGGGGCCCTTACAGACTCCAGTTATATTTGCTTGTGTGGGATAAGCTACTTTTTTTTTCTTCTGCTAGCCTGCAACAGCAATGCAGTGACACCCCCAGAAGGACCAAGGAACGTATAATTACAGCTATATTGTACAGTATTCTTAGAAGAAAATCTTTGAAGAACAAAGACTGTGCTGTGCTGTCATGATAGACAGCATAAAGAAATAATACACTTAATGCCTGGAGATACTGCCAGTTCTGTGTAGCTGCAGAGACTATTCTTTTCTCCCTCCTAAAAATAATATAAAATGAAGAGTATCTTTCTATGAGCCTGCCATTACAGTCTAGTCATCAGTGATAGCGCCAAGACTGTGGAATACCCTCCTGAGGGAAATTGGTGTTTAGGAGGCAAATGGGGGTAGCAAATGAAGGTGTTTTGGCAGTCCTATGGCTGAATCTATCCTGCATTGCACACTATGAGCTATGGCATTTAATGACTGGATTGGCTTTTGGTGTAATTTCTTTTGCAACTTTCTAATCTTTGAGGACATCATAAGGCAAGAGATAGATATTTTAATCAATTATTGTGGAGTATATTAAGCTCTCTATGAGCAACTGAAGTTCCAAGTAGCTGTGCTGTACTGAGAAAAATCCAAAACCCATGTAATAATTAGCCTTTATTAATGACAACAAAATTGCACAAAACACAGTACGAGTTTTTAGGTTCTCCAGGACTCTTCATGCTGGATGTTAAAGGTGGAGGGACGGTGTTTTGGGCCATGGCATTTTGTACTTTGCTTCTGGTGGAGGGTCTTAGCAAGCAAGGTATTGTTTTATATGTATGTGTGTGTGTGCATTTTATACCCTAATATTTTTAAGGAAAGTAGATTAAGTGGATAACAAGGTTATATCTAAGGTGAAGCTAGGAGCTGTAATTAAGAGGTAATGGCAACATTGTTTTCATGTTTGCAGAGGGAGCTACTGCAAGTGAGCACAAGGCACTCATGTCGGAGTTGAAGATCCTTATCCACATAGGAAACCACCTCAATGTCGTTAACCTGTTGGGTGCCTGCACCAAACCTAATGGTAAATCTTCTTGATATGCTTTGATGGCAGGGCTGGCCCATTCACTAGGAAGTCCTAGGGCAGCAGAAGTGGCCAATCACCCCTTTTGTCTCCTCACTCTCCCATAGTGTTGGAGGCTGCTACAGCAAGCAGCACTCCTGGGAGAAGCCCCTCAGCCTCAGTGAACAGCCATGGGGAGCCTGCTCTTTCTGTCCCTCCTGTCTGTCTGTTGGGGGCAGGGCAGAACTCAGGTTGGGCAGCCCTCTTCCTCCTTCCCTCCACCTTTCCTCTCCAAGTGGTGAGGCGGATGGGCAGTGGCTTCCTATCTCCCCTCACCAACTCATGATGGTACTAAGGGGCAAGGAGAATGGGCACTAGGGTTGCCAGCCAATAGGGTTGCCAGGCAACCAGTGGGAGTTGGGGTTGGGGACAAGGAGGGTCTGTCAGTGCAATGGCATTATGTCATTTTGGGAGAAAACCCAGGTTTTACCACAGAGTTTCTGCCAATTCCTAGAGTGGAGTAATGTCACTTCCAGGTTTTCTCTGAAAGTGGCATGACGCCATCATGCCAACAGTGATTTTTAATTTTTCCCCCTCTTCCACTGGCTCCCAGAGCAATGGTGGGCAACAAGACCATCTCTGCCCCCACCCAGGTAAATTGCATCCCTAATGGGCATGACTTCCTGCCATAGTGTGGGGATGGGCACAACAGCTTCTCACTGTACCTTGGCACAGAGTCGGGTGGGTGCACAGTCACTTCCCTGTGGCATGGGAGGACAGCAAAGTTGTTCTCCACTTAGGGCAGCAAAAGTCCTTGGACCAGCACTGTTTGATGGCTAATGAGAGATGTAAAAAATGTTACAAGAGCTATCTGATCGTGCACTGGTTTCTCCACCACACATACCAGAATTTATGGCATTGTCAGGTTGCTAACCCTGGCAAGTACTTGGATGGGAGACCTCCAAGGAATACCAGGACTGGGACACAGGGCAGGCAATAGCAAGCCACCTCTTTGAAACGTCCAAGCCCCACTAGGGGGTCTCCAGATGTCAACCACGACTTCCAGGCCCACACACACAAATACACACAAAATACAAAAAAAAATTGTATGTATGAAAAATCTGTATTACATTTTTATCCTACCCTTCATCCAAGGAGCTCAGGGGAGTATACATTGTTATCTCTCCTCCAGTGCAGTAGGTTAGGCAGCTGAGAGAGGACAGTTTGCTCCAAGTTGTCCAATAAGCTTTAAGGGTGAGAGCCAGTAGACAGAGTGTCTGACTGGAATCCTGGAAGATCCAAGTTCTCATCCCCACTTCTGCCTTGAAAGCTCAGTGGGTAGCCTTGGGCCAGTCACATTCTCTTAGCCTGATCTGCCTCACAGGATTGTTGCTGTGAGAAAATGGCGATGGGAAGAATCGTCCTCCCCACTGGGGAGAAAAGTGGGATATCAGTAAATAAATGCAAAAATGCATGAATCAGCAACATGAAGCTTTACTTATTTCTGCCTGTAGAACATGCTTTCTTCTTGGCTTCTCTTCCACAGGTCCCCTGATGGTTATTGTTGAATTCTGCAAATATGGAAACCTCTCCAATTATCTGCGAACCAAACGAGAAGGATTCAGTCCTTACAGAGTATGTGACTGACATTATATTGAGACTATTTTGTGCCATTGCTATTATACAGGATGATTATATGTGCACTGTAGATTTGGTATGGTTAGACCAGAGAATATGATCAAAACATGCCACATGTTTAAAAGTTAGATCTGCTGTGTGCAGTATCGTTTGATCAATTGAACAAACATGATGGGCTAACTTGAAGTACCGGGCAAAATCTATGCCTTAGGAGTGGGTCATACTACTTAACTATGTGGGGGGGGGAAATAATTTAAAGTACATGAGTAGCATTAAGAAGACAAATGCTGAAATCCCTTGCCCTCCACTTTTTCCTCCAAAACCACCACCCCTCGGCTGCATCTGTCCCTTCTAGGCTTCCTTGCAGTCTCAGTGCCTGCTCAAGAGGAAAACAGCTGGAGGGAAGGGGTTGTGGGAGAACAAACAGTGAGCTGAGGAAAGGTTTAGCTTCCCTCCCCTACTACTGCTCCTCAGTTATAAATTGTCCCGCTGTATAGCTCTGTGACACATCTTCATTCTGAGGTATGAGTCTGCTGCCTTCACAGTTAGTCCCTGAATCCCTTATGCTGGCCAAAGGTTAGAGGTTCTAGACTGCTTCACCTAATCTGAGGGGGGGGGTGCTTATGGTGTTTACATGACTGTAGTGGCTAAGCTTCAGCTTTTATGGTCTGATCTCCTTTCTAGGAGAAGTCTCCCAGATTGCGCATCCATGTTCGATCGATTGTGGAAGCTGTCAGAGCTGACAGAAGGAGCCGTTCTGGTACTAGTGACAGTGCAATTCTTAATAGACTTCTGATGAACAAGAACCAGCCAGCACCGCCATCACCTCCTCCTCTCCTACCAGAAGGTAAAAAGATTTATGCAGTGTCTGTAGATATCTAGACTTTTCTGTCAGGGTACCATCACACAGAATGTTAAGGGAGAACTGGTGGAACTGAAAGAAAATTTGCAGGAGTTCTTAATCTTTATGCTAATGAGCCCCCAAGAGTTAGGGTTAGGTCAGCAACGGAATGAATTGTGTTCACTTTTGTCTGGTTTTGGATGCAAAAGACAAAGGAAAGTGTGAGACTATGTTTGTCCAAAGCACACTTTCTATCCAAGAAGGGGAGAACCACCCTGAGCCAAGAGGAAATATTTCCCCCATTTTTCTGTTAGTTTCTCAATCCTTTCTCCAGTAGGAAAAAAAAGCTTTGTTAAACGTAACAACCTCCTGCCTCTCCTGTTGGGACACTGTTTTTTACTGCAAGACTATAAAAAACTTTGAAGAATTAGGTTCCAATCAAGCTAAGGAAATATGCCCCAGCTCCAGATATAAGGCTACTGAATTGTAATGGACAACATCCTGCAGTGGCTCAGAGCTTAATGGATTTCTTGCTGCTTTTAAAACTGGGAAAAGAGATAGCAACCAGGGCATTCTGCTCAGGAACAAGTTGTACAGGGGAATGAGAATGGAAGGGGCAACCTTTTTCCCTGCTTCATTTTTGTGATCTCAGCTTTTACACCAGGACTGCTATTTGCTGGGGGGGAGGGGTAGAATACATGTTCTGTATCTAGGTGCCCATGTAGCACTTGTATGATTTTCTTGTGAGGCAAATAGTAGTCGGGGCAGGGGGCGGGTAGTGGTGGTAGCAGAGGGATTAGCCCCCAGATGACACAAACCCATTTCAAATCAAGAGCCAGTTTGGTTTAGTGGTTAAGACTGTGGACTCTAATCTGGGAGAACCGGGTTTGATTCCCCACTCCTCCACATGCAGCTGCTGGTGTGACTTTGCATCAGTTATAAGTTCTTTCAGAGCTGTTCTCTCAAGGACAGTTCTCCAGAGAGCTCTCGCAGCCCCACCTGCTTCACAGGGTGTCTGTTGTAGGGAGGGGCGGGGAAGGCTTGTGTTTTTTTTCAAGTATTTTTATTTCGATGTTATAAGACCAAAAAAACAAAAATCAACAACAAACATACACATAAAAGGGAGATTGTAACTATAACATTTTAACCAGTCTCTTTGCTATCTTATTGTAGTCTAGAATTCTTGTTACTTTTTTCCATCTTACCATTATATTACATACTTTTTATTAATAATTACATCCAGGGCTATTTTGGGGCAGGAACGCACAGGAATGGAGTTCCGGCTGGCTTCAGAGCTGGCCATGCCCACTACAGCCAAAACCTCTCTGTGTGTGGCTACAGAGGGAAGGCCTGGAGAGCAGCCCCCCCCCAGCAACTCCACGGTGGGGGGGCAGGGGGGCCCTGGAAAGTCCAGGGAGGTATTTAAATGTCTCCCCGTGCCTTCCCAAGCCTGTCCAAGGGCCGGCTTGCCCGGGCTCTCTGCAGCTGTGGGACACCCGGGCAAGTCAAGGGAAGGCAGTTTAAACTGCCTTCCCTTCCCTTCAAGGGGGGGCTTTCCCAGGCTCCCCACAGCCGTGGGGTGCCCAGGCAAGCCAAGAGAAGACATGGGGGTGTGGCCTGATATACTAATGAGCTGTGCTGTCAGGGTGTGGCCTAATGTGATAATGAGTTTCTGCTGTTGGGTGTGGCCTATTATGCTACTCAGTTCCTCAGAAGTTAAAAAGAAGAGGAGATTGGATTCAGCTGACATTTAACTTACCACTCTGGCCAAGCAGGGGTTAGTATGGGCTAGCCCAGAGTAACCCCCCGTCTGGACTAACTATTATGCTACTCAGTTCCTCAGAAGTTAAAAAGAAGAGGAGATTGGATTCAGCTGACATTTAACTTACCACTCTGGCCAAGCAGGGGTTAGTATGGGCTAGCCCAGAGTAACCCCCCGTCTGGACTAACTATTATGCTACTCAGTTCCTCAGAAGTTAAAAAGAAGAAGAGATTGGATTCTACAAAAAAAGCCCTGATTACATCTATGATTCTTAATTTCTTATTTCCTTTTGTTTCGGTTAGAAGTCCAGGCATTTTAGTTATTATTTTCTTCTATCCAATCATAAAATCTTTACCATGTGTTTTCAAAGTCTTCTTTATTATTTCTTCTTAGTATCATAGTCAGTTTATCCATCTCGGCAGTTTCCAATATTTTGGCTATAACATCTTCTTTTGTAGGTACTTCCATTCTTCTGCAATATTTCGCATATAAACATCCTTGCTGCTGTTAAAATATGTATAATAAGATAAAAGTCTTGTTTCTTATAATTTTCTGGAGTTATAGTCAACAAAAACAGTTCTGGTGTATAAGGCACAGTAATTTTCAACATTTTTTGTAACCGTATCCAAGACTAATATTTTTTACTTTTCTCACATGTCCACCACATATGAAAAAATGAACCAACATTATTATGACATTTCCAACAATCATTTAATAATTCAGGATAGATCTTAGCTAATTTATTTGGAGTCATATGGGAAGGCAATTGTAAAGTAAGACTCCTTCGGGTAGTGAAGGGTGGGATATAAATCCAATCTCCTCCTCATCTTCCTCTTCTTCTTCTTGTGGCAGCTGTTTGCAGATTTAAAAGCAGTCAGAGTTTTTTTTCATAGACCTCCTGTAATAACAACTAATTAACACTTCAGTTTTGTTGCATGTTGGTTTAAAAAATATAAAAAGTAAATTCTTCTGTTGGTCAGTTACTGAAACAGACACCCCTAAGAGTGACATGTTTAGTCCATTCTTTATTCCTAATCACAATGATATAAGATTTCACCTAACTTTCTGTAGGTCTCAGTTTTCTGTATACACCCTATTGCCTCTCATAATTAGATTAGAAATTCTTGGCACCCTGAGTGTCAAGTGCTACCTTGCCATTTATGTGGAGACATCTGTTTCAGGGAGACTTGATCACATGTGAAATCATTTCATGCCTGTAACAATACCAAATGATAAACAATAATAGTTTTAATGTTGGCACTGCTACATGTGCTTGAGTGTTATTTAATTCAATTAAATTTAAACCCGTTTAACTGTGGGCTTACTCGCCATCACTGAATCTAGCTAATCCTCTGAGTTTCTCCCTACTTTTGCATCCTAGACTAGCATTGATGCCAGCAAATTTAAAATTTCTCTGGGGTAATCTCTGTTGCCTAAGGGAAGTACCCTTTTTCCCTGCTGCTGATCTCCAAAATGTAACCTTCTTTCTCACACCTTTGTACAGTGGATGATTTGTGGCAAAGTCCTCTGACAATGGAAGACCTGATCTGCTACAGCTTCCAGGTGGCCCGTGGTATGGAGTTTCTGGCATCCAGAAAGGTAAACACTCTATTTATTTATTCTGACACACCTTTTATGTATAGATGTTTTTACAGAACATTTATGATTCAGTGACGTCATAAGAACAGGCTTGTATATGTGAAGTTAGAATATTTTGCTTCATAGTCTGCATTTTACGTTTGTGTACATTGCATCTCATTTGCCATTTTGTTACTCAGTTTGGAGAGGTTCTTTTGAAGCTCTACATAGCCTACTTGCATTTTCATCATCTGGAATATTCCAGTGTCTTCTGCAAAATTAGTTACCTCACCCCTAACTAAAGATTATTTATTAATGTTAAATTGCACGTGTCCCAATACAGGTCCTTGGGGGATTATTTTCTTACTGTTCTCTTTTGAGGAATGAATCATTAACTCCTACTATGTACTTCCTGTTCCTTAATTGGTTGCTGATCCACAAGAAAATGTACTTTCTTGTCATGCTACTATAATGTTTAATCAGAATTGTTTGGTGACAAACTGTGGGCATAACAACAGTTATCTTAACCTTACGTCCTCACTGAGTCTACCACAAGGTTTTTTGATCAGACATGCCTTGTGAGTTCTGTGCTTAGAACCAGGGCCGGCTCACTCACTAGGTGAACTAGGCATTTGCTTAGGGCAGGCCAACCCTTAGGGTGCCAAACTGCACCCGGGGGCCCCGCCAAAAGCCCCCCCCCACCAAAAGCCCTGCGTGCTGCGTCGCCTCCTGACCCCAGCCGCTGCCTCTTTCTCCCCCCTCCCCACCAAAAGCCCTGCTCTCAACTCTCGCACTGCTGCTGCTGGAGCCGGGAGTGCCGGTGTTCCCCCGGGCGGGCAGCCCCAGTGCGTTTCCTCCCTCCCTCCCTCCATGGGAAGGTGTCCGGGCTCAGCATTGCGGCAGAGAGGTGGGCAGCAGTTCGGGCTTCTCCGTGCTGCCCCAGGATGGCCTTTGTGGGAGGCGGTGGCAGCCAGGCAGGGGGCATGAATCCTGGCTGTCTGGTGGGGACAGCGGGCTGGGGCGAGCCGGCTTTCAAGCAAGGGAAACCTTTTCTACAGGCAGCTGCAGCCCATGATCCCCCGCGCCAGCCGGCCTCTGCTTCTATCCCGACGGCGAGGAAAAAACAGGGGGAGGGGGGAGTGAGAGGTAGGCGGTGGCGGCAAAGTTTCTGCTCAGCTTTTAACCCCTCCCGTGCCTCCCCCCGCGCCCCGGGCAGTCTCTGTCCCCCTCCGGCCCTGCCTCTCCAGCCCTGGCCGAGCTGCATGGCCCATGGGCACCCCCTCTGTGCATGCTCAGAGGCTGGGCCGGGGGGGCCTGGTAGAGGAGGCGGTGGCGAAGGCTCCTCTCCTGCGCAGCAGTGGTGGCCAAGGTGAGCACGTCTGGGCTTCAGGGGCCTGATGGGCGGCTGGCAAGGCACTGCGGCCAGCCGGTGCAGGTGGCTGCCAGCAGGACTGGAGAGCTCATGAGCCCAGGCGGGCGCTGGGATCGGGGGGGCATCCCTTGTGGGTGGATCTCTGGCGGTGATCTCTCCAGTGGTGACCTTGTGGGCGGGTTTCCTTGGGGCCGACCTCTGAAAGAGGTGCCCAAGTGGGGCTGCTTGGAGGGAAGGAGGGATGACCCAGGCAGCTGCGGGGGCGCAAGAATGGGGGTGCCAGAAATGGGGAGACGCACGGGGGGGCATAAGGTGTCTCGCCTAGTGTGCAAAAATACCTGGGGCCGGCCCTTCTTAAAACCCAGTTCCCAGGCAAGCAGGAACCCAGTGGGCGTTGGGTCAACAGCATATGAGAAGCGTACTGTTTTCCCAACATGAAATGGCCCAGGGGAGTCAGTGTTTGGCCTGCTGGGAAACTTAAATGTACTGAAAGCTACATGTAAGTTCTCCCCCCAGGGTCATTTCAGGATGGGAAAATGGTGCGGACGGATTAACCCCCTCTCCTCATTCATGGGTTTCTGACCCAAATCAGGCTCACACTTTCAAGACATGTCCAGTCAAAAATACTTGTTGTGGACCCAGGAAGGATAATGTGATGTATATTTAGACCCTTTGTCAAACGATTTTTGAAAGTGTACTGGATCACTCTTGTGTACATATTTGGCATAAAAATTCTAACACAAACTTGATGCAGATAAATTTTAAAATTACCTGTCTGTTTACGTGACAACTGTGCATGGGGTCTAGCAACATACTTGCTCCCCAAAAGGAACCGATGCTTGCTGTGAGCAAGTGGATAACTGGAGAGCTGGCTAAATACTCCAGAGGAAATCAGTTCTGAAGAGCTTCAAAGCATCAGTGTCTTGCTTTAATTACTTCTTTAAGAGAAAAGGACTCAAGAGATTCCTGCAGTTGTTCATTGTCTCTGATCTCTGTCACTCCAAATCAGTTTCTAGGACTCTTTTTTATTTTATTTTTCTTGTTTTCCCTTAGTGCATCCACAGAGACTTGGCAGCTCGTAACATCTTACTGTCAGAAAACAATGTGGTCAAGATTTGTGACTTTGGGCTGGCACGGGACATCTACAAGGATCCTGATTATGTCAGGAAGGGCAGTGTGAGTTCTGGGTGATAGATATGGGACAGTAGAACTGGAACTGAGTTGGACATGTAGAAGTTTGGTGTCCACAAGGAATTGTGAAGAGTGGGGTGATGGACAATTTGGAAATCCCATGCCATACTTCAAAATCTCCCCTTCCGGGATTCTCTAAGCTCTCAGGGGCTTGAACACGCTGAGTTCTCAACGTTCAGCCCCCCCAGCAACATTTTCAATCCTTATCAGTCTGACTTAATGGCCTTTGCCCATTTTGGTAAATTTTCAAAGCCATATTTTTCAGCATGCCTTTGGCGTTCCCCATGTGTATAGAGACCTGTACCTTGTCTGCTCAGCCCCCCCAGCAACATTTTCAATCCTTCTCAGTCTGACTTAATGGCCTTTGCCCCTTTTGGTAAATTTTCAAATCATATTTTTCAGCATGCCTTTGGTGTTCCCCATGTGTATAGAGACCTGTACCTTGTCTGCAAATGGCCTGGTTTTACATCTTTTGTCATCCAAACAAGCTCTAGCAACTTTAGTATTAGATATAGGGATAGTCAATCAGGAGTCAGTTGTTATTTATTTGCTTGTGACTAATGGACATTGCTCCTGCCAACCTAGCAGTTTGAAAGCAAGAAATTGCAGGTAGATAAATAGGTACTACTTTGGTGGAACAGCGTTCCGTGCGCCTTGGTGTTTAGTCATGCCAGCCACATGACCACGGAACCGTCTTCAGACAGCACTGGCTCTTCGGCTTTGAAACGGGGATGAGCACCACAACCCTAGAGTCGGACTCGACTGGCTTTCGAGCAAGGGAACCTTTACCTTTAATGGACATTGCAAAACCCGTTTATTATCTGTTTTACAACTGATACACAAAGAAATGTAGCAGAAGAATAAATTGACTAAGAAGCTTTGAATTATGTACCTCACTGGCACTGAAAACATTGTTGGAGACACGTTATTCAGTATAAGAAATAAGCAATAGTCCTTAGCAGTGCCATGATAATATGGCTACCAGATTTTTCATAGACAACATTTTATTGAATTCATGAACAACAGATAATAACAACATATAGATTAGTAATTAAATTCAATAATAATAAGCTTGAAGGTTACGTGTATCACTTGAGTATCTAGATGGTAGGTAAATTACAAGAAGAATACTTAATCTAAGTTTCCTATGAATAGTAATAAGGTAGTATATTACAATATAAATGCTAGAGAGACTAAATGAATTTTTATTAAATATTAAAGGTCTATAAATATTTCAGCAATAAAAGCCTTTTACTAACTATCAATGATTTTAAAAAGGGTTGAAGAGTTTAGAGTTATGATTTTATATATATATATGTAATCTAGAACAGGGTACCATTTCTCAGTGAAATCTGAGCATCTAGGCAAGAGTTCATATTGTAACAATCGATCGGTTATCTTTTCCATCATGTAAATATTCTAGATCTTATCTGTCACCCACAGTAATCATCATCCTTCCCTCACCTGAAAAAATGTTTTATGTTTCGCTGCCTTTATGTACATCCACAAGTGAATCAAAGCCTAGTTCATATAACGGCATTTGCTCACAGTTATCCCCTGCTAACTTTCATATATAAATATCGCAACACTCATATTACTGAACCAACATCAGGAATTTTTTTAGCTCTCTGCTTCAGAATCACCAGGCAACACAAAGCAAGATAAGGTCATGAACTAGATGTTTAAAACAATCCATCCTGTAGGTCATACTCCTAACATAGGGTGTCCCATTTTAAGACTTATTTATTAATCAGGATGTAATAAGTGAAGCCCAAATATAAGTTTTCTGTTTGTAATGGAAATATTTTTAACAGTTTTTATAACTATTTTGAGTTGGAAAGTAAATAAGGCCCATCCATCCATCCCACAGTGTTCCTAAATGGATACCTTATTGTACTCGATTCATTTTCTTTGTACATGAGCTACCATAGATTTTTTGTATTTTTTGTGATTTTTCTCCTTTTGTTGCTATTAATTTTAATTTGGAATGTAACAGCCATGCACATTTATTTTATCTCTACAGGCCCGCCTCCCACTAAAGTGGATGGCTCCAGAAAGCATCTTTGACAAAGTCTATACCACACAGAGTGATGTCTGGTCATTTGGAGTCCTCCTGTGGGAGATCTTCTCTCTAGGTGGGTAGTTAAACTGAATACTGTCCTACTGAGTCACAGTATGAAGGCTAATAATGCCTACCTTCCATACTTTTCAGGGCACATGATGTTGAAGGCAGATTGTTCTAAATCTGCTTCTTTTGCTACTAGCCTTTCCTATTTCAAAATGCCAGTTGCTGGTCCCTTCTGCCCATTTCATTGCTCCCATCTCAAAATACTCCACCAGCTTTTCATTCTTTCAGTCATTCCTCACAATTATATCCCACTCTTCCTCCAAATTGCTCAAGACAGTATACACGGGTGAGATGATCTCATCTTCTTGTTTTTAACCTTTGGAATAAAAATCCTACAGAGGGGGGGCGTGGCTAAGCGAGCCGAGGAGATGGTCGCATGTTAGCTCGGCTCCGTCTCCCTACCTGCCTTTAATCTCAAAATACTCCTTCAAATTCTACTGACAAACACCTTCAGATCAATATGGGACGAAACCTACCCGCAAAGGCAAAAAAAAGCTCTGTGGCATCAACACCGATGTCGAAATTCTTTTCTAAAGACAGCAACGGCCCTGTCGACAATTGGGCATCAACTACTCCTAAGATGGCTGACGCACCTAATCCAGAAGACGACGGGACGACACTTTCCCGCCATGAATTTCTTAAAACTATAAAACAACTAGAAGAAAACATTGCTGACCACGTGCATTCCGCAATAAAACCACTGACGGAGGAATTTCAATCGATGAAAGAAACTCTTTCAGAAGTAGCACAAGCTGCAGAAACAGCGCTTGAAGGCGCCATTACCGCTCAACAAGAGATCCAGGACCTCCAGAAGTCGGAAGATTGGGCTCGAAACAAGATTATGTTACTCGAAAATAAGGCGAAAGAGCAGAACCTGAAGTTCCGCGGGCTGCCCGAAAAAGAGGAGGGTGAGTCAGACCTTAGAATTTTTTTAGCAACCTGGCTAACGAGAGCACTAAACTTAGAAGATAACGTTGCCCCTATTATAGACGCGGCTTACCGCATTGGTTCCCTTACCAGAAGAAACGGGACATTTCCCCGAGATGTACTGGCAGTCTTTCCGGATAGTCGGACTAGGAA